>NC_051236.1:19605000-19685000 GCF_015220715.1 Pygocentrus nattereri | reverse complement strand
ATTTCACGGCAAGGTCTGTGAGGCTTGTTAAAGGTGCAGATTTGTGGGTGTGCACAGTGCACCTTTCAGAAATCAGAACAATAAGTTTAGACGTCACTTTGAAACTATCGTCCATCCTGCAGTCGCGGGAAAGGTAAAGAAAATGCTCTCACTATCATTTTAAATAAAGTCTAACGCTGCAATGTCTCAAATGCTTCAGAGCCACTAATGCACAATGCAGCCTCAAAACCAATATCGGAGCAGACAGATCTGCCAAGAACAGTAGTGCTTTTCCGCAGTGACATCTAACATCAAGTGCACCAGGAGCTGTTTGAATTGCAGATTGTGATCCATTTTCACTGTGTTCTGCGTAATTACATTTGACTGAAGGAGAAAATATGCAAACCCCTGTCTCTTCGAGCTCACTTCTGATTTGGGTCATCATTCTGACTTCATTACAGGCAGTGGGAAGATGGGAAGTTTACAATTCTGCTCCCACAGAGGACTTTCTGACTGCCTGCGAAGCAGCTCTTCTGTTAAAGCTGGAGATGGTTGATAAGATGGATGATGACAAGCCTAAAAATACATATAGAGTTAAATCCAATTGTATAGCTACAATGTTGATTTAGAGGGGGGGGGGGGTGTCCATTCGGAGCACTGCATAATGGAAACAGTGTTGTGTCAGTCAGTTTTGTGTGTTAATAATTTTAAAGCTAAAATCAGCTAAGATGCTTTACTAAACGCTCGCTTGTTTAGAGGAGCTGCGGTCCAGCTCTGCTGAGCAGACCGCCTGAAGGCAGCGCGGAGTCGCGTTCAGCACCACGGACAGCGCGCAGCGTTGAAAACGCCACTCACCTCCAATATCAGGGCGAAGTTTCTTGTCGTACTCCTTCAGCAAGTTGTTCAGTATTTGCGTTGCGTCTGTCTCGTGGGTTCTGGGTGCCAACATTTGATTCACAGTAACGTCGTCGTACTCTTCCTCTTCAGATGCAATTGTTTGAGAGCTGCAGGGATGACAGGGATCTCTGAGTCATTCACAGAAGTCACAGTGTAGAGTTTAAACCCTGCATGTTTCAAGTGTGTATATGAAACAGTGTATATCCCCATTTTTATCTCGCGATCTAAAATGGTGGTCGAAGATATCTGCAAGCGAAGGAATTCTCTGGACTTGTTTAGGAAAATAGGCACAAGAAGAAACGCACACATTAAATAAGCAGCGGAGTTATTTAACAGTCATTTAGCCCTGCCGCATACACAGCCGATAGGAGATGTCGCTAAGTTTATCAGAGTTGTGATGCTTATGTAAACCAATCTAAACTGTTTTCAGGCACACAGAAAAATTCCCAGGATCGGCCAACATCGCATCGGTCACTAAGGCGACCTGAGTCTATGGAATCTGTCAATACAACATGATCAAACTGATCTGTGTTACTGACCTGTAAACAATGCAGTCTGCTTATGATCAATACTGAACAATATGAATGCCTCCAGTTAGACCACTCGATGACCATTTCAGGGCAAGAATCAGTGAGAACCCAAGGCACAAGGGATGAAAAACATTATGCACCCTAACTTAAAAACTTCAGGGATATTACAGAGAGCCTCTCGTGCCTTATGTCATCAAACCCAGCTCGCCTAGAAGCAACGCGAGAAGGTTAGGTCGCTAAACGTGTATGAGCACTGATCCAGCACCGTTATAAGAGCAGTTCCACTTACCATGCACGAAAGACTGACAGAAGTAAGAAGTAGACCAGTAATTTGGTTGGCATGTTTAGGTGAGGCGGATGTTTCCTTTCTGAGTGTGACATGGAGCGAGGGCAGCGAGGAGATCCTGGTAAGAAGGAGAAGAAGGAGATAATGGGAAAAGTGAGAGCTTCGCGCCTTTCTCCAACTATGGCGATCAATTAGAAATAAAAAATAAAGACAAAAATCAACGAGAAAAAACAAAGTGAGCACGTTTATAATCCACAACTGAAGGCGAAATGACCCCCAACGCGCTGTCCGGTGCTTAAAGTTCACTTACACTCGCTATTAATTGTGTGAAATAATAAAGCAGCCCCTCCTTCTCCTCGATGTCCCACTAGCTTCGATTGCACTGAGAGATTCACAGACATGCTGACGTTCACGGAGGCAGGGCGCAAACTCCTGAAGTGGACACCTTCGGGGGTTAAAAAAAGCCCCCCAGAAGCCTCGCTAGAAGCCTCTTCAAATGACGTCATGTAGCCAGGGTAAAAGCCAAGACGCGCTGGTAGCCTTAAGATCTTTCAGCGTTTTCCCCGCTTGTTAAAGATCGGCTCTGTTTATGTTTTTAATTGTTAGTTATTAATATTATCCTATAAATGCGGCTGCTGTTGTTATTTTGGCTAACGCTCGTCTTCTCGTTGTGCTGCTGTTGTCGTGATGTGACAAATATACCTGATTCCTATGATGCGCGCGCTGTGCTCGCGCTCGTACAGTAACGCAGGAACAGACTGTGAACGAGCACAGCGCGCGCCGTCGCCCAAGCACAATTCATTCCTTCAAAGTGAGCTTCGCAACTACTTACCTGTACTTTGCTGAGGGAGTGTCGCAACAGAGACCCGTGTAAAAGCTTCTTCGCGCGAGCTGCCCATTGACCAGAAGAGTCCAGCGTCAAAAGCAGTCCATGTCTGTGTGCTGAAGTGCAGGCTGGCGCGCTTCATTCAGCTCGAGCGTGCAGGTGATGCGTTTGTCTTCTCGTTCAGTTCTGCATCCACTGCATGGCGATGCCGCACTTTTCACCGCCTCGAAGCTGCAAGCTGTGGGTCGTGGAGAGTTTTTTTTAACATCTACTTTGGCTGAGGCTGAACAGATGCGAGTGTCACATATGCCGCGCGGTGTTGGAGAGGAGGAATCAGCACCGTGGACAGCTCCCGCGCGCCCACGCACCCACACTGAAGCTCTACCTCTGCCTGAAGCTCTATGAGGAAAAACAGCCTGTTCGGCCTGTGCGAATGCAAGACTTGACTTAAAAGAACAAAGACAACTGCACTAATAATAAAAATAATCACAGCGAAACATCAAAAAAGAAGGCAGATGCTGTTTATTTAAGACAGTGTTCCACATGTGGATGTAAACTGAACTGCCCCCCCCCCTCCTCCAGACCTCCTCAGATTTATTCCATTCAGAATTTAGGCCGCATAAAAGCAAAGGTCAGCGCGTTTCGTCTCGCCCTGAAGTTCTAAGCCATTTTTGACACTGTGATGAGGACCCTGGCTCTGGAGGCTTAACTCCAGCAGTCCAGATGCGTAGCAGACTATCCTCTTGTGGCTGATTACAGTAATGCAGATGGCAAACTTTAACAGATCTGAAAAAGAGAAGTACCAAATCTGACGGTAAATCCAAGGTGCACTCTGATAAATAAAGGTGCCGGGTTCTTTTGAGCAAGGACCTGAAGAAACCTTTCAATGGGTGGTCTTTGAAGAGCCTTTCTTGTAAAATGAGACACAAGCGTGAAGAACCTTTTTAAAAGAATTCAGTTGTATGTCCAAGTCGAGCCATTTAGGAAACTGTTTTCAAGAGTGTAGTGTCAGAAAAAAATAATCCAGGATTAACTTTAAACACACAGCGACCACAAAGGATAGACCTTTGAGTGATAAAGTGGTTCAATATGACCTCCAGAAAACAAGTACCTTCTCAAATGCTAGCTCAGGAGATAACATGCACTTTTAGTCCAACACAGGGGGCATTCAACTCTAAATCCATGGCCATTTTTTTCAGCATCATTCTCAAATACTCTAGAGAGAACGCTATTAGCAAGCTTTAGCTTATTGGGGAAAAAAAACTAACTAGGAATAACATGAGTTACTCAACTGAAAACAAACAGTATTGATCTTCAGAGAAAATATGAAACCTGGGTTATCGCATACCGTTATTTCAGTCCTCTCAGGGATGAGTGACAGTAGAGTGGACTCCTGGGGGAGCTGAACTCCTCTCAGTCACCACGAGAAGGCTCCCACGCTGCCCTGCTGCCTATTCCTAGGGATTAGAGGTTTAAAGGTCCTTTGACATGCTGTGCATTATTGTGTGAGGGATAAATGTGGTATATTGGAGTGCTTTAGCCAAACTGGCATGTGTAGGGCAGTGAAGAAGGGCCTTTGAGCTGGCGCATAAGAACATGATTTGTCAATTAAATGCCAATATGACAGCAGGGATGGATCACTGACTGAGCCAGTGGGGTCAGTGCCCTGGGTTGTCAGACCAGAAGCCTCAAGATTGGTGAAATACTTGTGACAGTCCAGTGCAGATGTAAACATCAAATGCAGCAAAAAGTAAACAAATATCCAGTGGTGCTCAAATTGGAGATGAATATTTACTTTTTTTTAAAACATAAAATCTCTCTACATTAACTTACAAATGTTTTTGCCTTCTCCTGTAAAGTTACTATTTTGAAGGATTTTTTTTCCAGCAATGACGTTCAGTGACTACTATATCACTCTAAGAAACACATTTTACTAAATGGTTATTTGCTTGGATGTAAAGTTCCAGGAAAACAGAACCTGGTTGTTTGCTTGGTATAGAACTAGAGATGCACCAATATGAAAATCTTGAGCTGAGGCTGATGTCTGATATTTTTCACATACATATCCGTCAGTGCCAATACTGATATATATGCATTAATCAAATGTAGACATTTGGACTAAAAAAATTCACTTGGAATATAATTACAGAGAAATGAAACATTTATTTATACAGTAAATAAATAAAAAGCAGATATTTTAGCCCTGTAGCCCAGCGTTGCTTAGACATTCTGTTCTTCTGATGTACAATAAGAGCATCATCAAATATCTGCAAATCTAAACATCTGTCCGATGAAGATCTTTAAATAATTATTGGATAATACTATGTTTTTGATATCTTTGTTCATCATTATATAGATCCTTCACATTATGCAGAAATTCTTCAATTTATAAAAAAATGGTCTCTTTCAGAAATGACTCTTTCAAGAACCATCCATTGACAGCTTCTTCAGGTGAGTGTTTCTTTTATGTACCCTTTTAGGCACCTTTATTTTTAAGAGACCAAGCCTTTAGCTGGGGATTGAGGTGCAGCCTTTAATGAGCTGCAGGTGAAGGTATCAGCTAGAATGTAGAATTGCAGTTAGCGCTGGTGATCACTCAAACTAGAGCCAAGTATGGATATATTGAATGGAAAAAGCATCTTCAGTGAAGCAAAATCCTTCACAAACAGATGTAGGCCAGATGTTGTCAGCACACAGGACCACAGAACAGATTCAGCGTCCATCCATCCATCCATCCATCCATCCATCCATCCATCCATCTATCCATTCATCCTCTCTGCTCTAGGAACTCCGCTCTTGCTTGTGTGCATGCGAGCGTGCATGTGTGTTTTTAATCCCAGGAGTAATCGGGGGAATCCTTCCTCTTCCACAGCAGCAGTGGTCTGCAGCGGCTGTTCCATTAGGAAAATATGCTGCAAAGCTTCGTGCGCACAGTATCTCTGCCATGATCCTGTGGAGAGCAGCCATGAGCCCAATGAAGAGGGGGAAAAAAGAAAACCTCTCAGTCCACTGCAGCCTCAGAAAATGAGCACTGTAGCATTTCCGGTTTTAGAAGATCTGTCAGCTTGAAGGTTTGGTGCTGTGAAATGAGCTCAAGTGAATCACAAGGTCCTTGTAGCCCTACTTTTATTCCTGAAGGCCACGTATCTTTCAATAAAAGCTAGCAGCAGGCTGCAGTATGAATATTTCAGATTATTTAACTAATAATACATGTTGACAGGAAAGGCTGTGTTCACACTAGGAATTGTTTGAATTGGAAAAGTGCTGGAGCGCGTTCTGTGCTATTTTGTGCCAATTCCAAGAGATGGGAATCAATATAGTCAATTACAAGAGTTTATTCCACATGTCAAAAATGATGTAAAGCCACATTTGCACGTGCAATTTTGCACAGAAATTTTTCAGTAATTAGACGAGTGGGGTTGTGTAAACTAGGTGTGGACCGCATGGCAAAAAACATAATATCACAACATTTTAACCACTTAAATGGCCAAGTGAGTCTAAAGTTTTACTACACACCTCTATAACTCAAGAATAGCTCATCCAGTTTGCATTGAGGCCCCTGTAATTACTGAATAATAAGCTTTAGTACAAAATAAGCCTGGGATTTTAAAAAGTTAAGACATTTTTACATTACACATTATGTATCATGACATTTAGTTTTCCTCAAAATACCAGTAATGCCCCAGTTTTAATACACTGTCAAAATCTTTGAATACAACGATGCTGCACTAAATCCAGGTAAACAGACTAATTATTCTTTCTTTGTAATAAAACATGCAGTAGAGAAGTGCTCTTTAACTACTGATGATGCCCTCAAGATACTCAGTAAAGCATGTTGTGGTGTGATTCATCATAATAATGGTAAATATTGTCATATTGACAGAGCAATTTGCATTCATGAGACCCTAGCACAATTCCCTCAAAATTACTGGGACAGCTCACGTGTGAACCAACGCTGGTGCATTAGATAAACAATGATGTCTTGATTATGGCCCACATAGCTAAACATTTCTACAGTGTTTTTACAGTTTTTTTTCCACATAATTCTAGAGGCACATTGCTTGAAAGAAGAGGCACTCTGTCTCTTGTGTGTGCATGGCTGCTGCTGTGCATAAGCAGTGCAGTATGACCAACAAAGTGCAATAATTCTGTGAGGCGTTCATTCTTACCATAGATGTACATACATATTGACTGTGAGCCACTTCTTAACTTTCTTTTCCACTTATATCCATTAATTTGTGTTGTGGAAAGATGTACTTTTCAGACAGGCTGTCTGCAGTGTCAGCAGGATATCTTACACTCCGGGAATACCTGAGTGTCACTGTGTGGAATCAAGTCTAAAGCTTTGGAGTCTTGATTTCCAAATGCCTGGAATCGGAGAATCAACTCTTATTGGGAATGATTGCCAGCTGCACTGTGTTGTGCTTTGTTTTCAATTATAACGCTAACTTTTAGTTATCGCAGCCACTCATCAGGATGAGATGTATTCCTTTTAGTAAAGGTCAGATGTATTTGTCTGTGTTTAGTCTAACTATAAAGAAGAGGAGGCTCTAACAAACAAATGCACTGCTGGTAGCACTTGCTAAAATCATCCACTTATCATAATAGAACATGTAAAAAGGTTGAGGACAAAAAAACACCTAGCATGAACACAGCCCATGTTTTATACCAGTAAACAAAATCATATCAGTCAAAAAGCATATCAGGCATGAATTTATTGCTTCGGACATATGTATGCTTTACATGGCAACTGTACATCTCTAAAAGAATCAATTCTTCTGAAAGAGAACTCATTCTTCGCAACTCTTGAGCTGTTTCTTTAAAATGGCACATCTTTGTTTCCCCCATATATAAAGCCCTGATTGGTGGTTACATGAGTTCTGAGCTGCATGTCTAACTGGCAGCTCTGCCTTGCAGCAACCTGCTGAGTTGCTAAGCTCATGTGCATGGGTTCCCATTGTGCTAATCTCACCTCAGTACTGCAAGATCATGGCCTAATGATTGCTGCATAATAGCTGAGCCTTCCTGCAGTCGCACTGTTGCACTCATCTGGTCAGTGGCCTTATTTTCCAGGCCAAAATCACACCAAAGGACATACAGACTGTCAGCTTGAGTGGATGAAAGGCAATGTTTATTATAACGTAGTTGAGAGACTGAGAACAGCCTATGGACCTCAATGAAGCTGCTGAAGTGCAGGGAGTGTCCTCATCACATTCCTCTCTCCATCTCTATCACTGTCTCACTGTCAGTCTGTCCCTGAGCCATGCTCTGCTGTCTTTGCCCTCACGACAATTGGGGATCACTGCCAAGCGCCCGCAGAGGTGTCATCACACTTCAGCATCACTTTCACCTTCATAGCTCAATTCTCTCTCTCTCTCTCTCTCTCTCTCTCTCTCTCTCTCTCTCTCTCTCTCTCTCTCTCTCTCTCTCTCTCTATCTTTTGTTCTCGGAAGGGCATACATACACCTTTTTTGATCTCTGCAGTTATTCTATCCATGTTCAGCCTCAGTACTGCATAAATATGTACTTTGGCCATTTGCAGTGGGTAGTAACTAATTACACTTACTTGATTACATTTATATGTCTGAGTCTTTTTAAATAGTTAAACCTTTGCTTCTATTCAGGTATATTTGTGTGGAAATGAATATCTCAGTTCCACCTTAACCTTTCACATTATATATAAGTTAAGACACCCCTGGTCAAATTACAATTTGTCTTGATTTTCTAAGTGACAACTGTGTTTAGACTGTAGTTGATATGTATTTGTTAATTTCAATACTGAATAAAATAAATGTGCCACATTACATTTTTTTCCAATATGTTAAATTCAGCCAATAAACAGTAACTGTGCATTTACGTGAGAAGAGGTGTGTTCTCTGTAGAGGATGTGTACTTTTTTTTTGCTTAGAAAATTAACAATATATGTAACTGTATTGGATCTTGGGGCCCAAACTTGTACATATGATTTTATTCTTTCTGTTCTAATGGTTGAGCACCTAGACTGCTTTGCTGTTGCTCACAGCTTTTGCTTCAGCATTTTATATTAGACATAAAGAAGAATAGCACAACTGAAAATAACAGATATTCCCATGCTGATAGATGCTGGATCTACTAAGATGTTCCACTGCAGTTCTATAGGGAGCTCAGTATTTGAGGGGACCTGATACTTTTTTTTAAACTCTAGGCTAGGCTACTTTTACTTCTACCTGAGTCATTACGTCATTGATGTAACAGTTAGGCCTGTCAGGATCAAGATCATTTAGCTGATGATTAAGTGCTGTGTAATTAAGATTAATAGCTGGCTTTTTTGTTTGTTTGTTGCACTCAACTACTGAGATACAAGCCTAAAGAGGCAAAAATTGTCTGATTAGCTGTCTTACTTCGTAGCTGTCAATGCTTAGCTAGTAGCTCCCAATTGACGAAAGGCACAGCTCAAGCTCAAATGAACAAACACTATTTACTGCTGCCTTTAAAGGTCATAGTCAGAAAAACCTTTGCTGTTTTTGTAAGACGTATGACGCATTTTCCAATACGTTTTCAGTTTCCTTTTATTTACAGCGCCAATTTAACATCCTGTTTGTTGAGAAGTAAACACATGATTCTGAAAGCTAAGAACTGTGGAAAATAATTGTGGTCGGCTAAAATAACTGCAATCATGTCCAAAAGCTGCGATCAATAACTGTCACAGACTTAGTAACAATACTTTTCACTTGAGTATGTGTCAGGCTTTGCTACCCACTTCTGGACATTTGCTTGAGATCTGACAGTAGCGCTCTCTGTTTTCTTTCAGTTCTGACTTTATGCCTGACAGAAAGTCTCTAAAATTACCCCAAGCCTTTTCAGAACCCTCTGTCCAGCTGCAGAAAGCCATAACCCTCTGACCAAATCACAACACGGGGGGAAAGAAAAAGCATTGAAAGCTACTCTACATTAAATAAGTTCATAAGCAATTCATATCAATATAGGTAGGAAAAACAACAACTTAATGAATATGGCAAAGCTTACATTAAGAGGACTGGCAACGTGGCAACAGGAAAGAAATGCCATAATCTATCAAAGCTCAAGCTAATCACGCTAATCAATCTGCAGTTCCGCGACTCGAGGTCTAGCTTACATTTATGTTTATTTAGCTGCACATTAGCATAGCGTCATAGCATAATTTTCAGTTCTTCCCCAGAGGGTCAAGAGCTGACATTAAAGCAAAGCATACACAGCCTATATACAAGTGATTTGAAAGTCTTAACTGCAACCCGACCTTCTTTACTCCACATACTGCAGTATTAAAGAGCAAAGTTTCAAAAGCTGCCACTAGGGGGCGCAATGCAAGTCAGCCCGCTTACTTCAAAAATGGCTTTAAGCTATAACAAAGATGAGTAAAATGAAAGTAGGACTCAAGATTGTTTTTAAAAAGGTAATCGCTGGAGATTTCAGTGCACTCTTACGGTATTGTCTCTCTGAAGGCAACACTTTTAGCATGGCTATTTGTCCGCTTTGCATCGCCACTCGCTGCTTCAAAATGCTCAAGCTACAACTTAAACACTAGAAGCCTCGAGCTCATTCGTACAAAGCAAGGTTTTCAAGATAAGCATTGATACAGTAGAAAAAAAACTTTTTTTTTGCGTTGCATTTGGCATTGCTGTACTTGGAATTATGTACATTTATTTGACTCACTGATAGATGTGGAAGCCAAATGCGTAATAGTTTTTGTCTTATCATTTTTGAAAGTTTGAAACTTGATTAGTTATGAGTGAAATCCTTGCTTTTGTATAGTACATTAGAATAGAAGATAAATGCAACATCACCTATGAAATCCTAGTAGAAGAGTAATATACAGTAGAAAGTCAAGGCAGATATGGCGATAGTATTCCCACAGAGCTTTGAATCAATCATGCAATCTTTGAACACAGAAGGGAAAGAGTACAGGCTTTTGGATAAGCTGTGGAGTGAATAAATCATTTTTGTTCCTCGCAGGTTCAGTTCTTGGTGGTCATGACTGGCAGAATGGAGAGAAGAAAGACATGAAGGGGAAAAAAATGGTGGAAAGGTCAGGTGGTGGTGGCCGTTCTGCATGGGTCAAACATTTGTTTTGATGACCGGTTCCCTGTTGAGGTACGTGGCCCAGTAGACCAGGTTGAAGGTGCCGAAGAGGACGGGGAATACTATCCGGGACATCTTGTCGATCTTGCTGACGCTGTTGTAGGTCTTTTTGGGGTCCAGTGCTGGCTTGGTCTCGGCGCACTTCATCTGAACAGCCGTGCTGTTGGAAATGGTGGCAATGGCGGCGTCCTTGTTGATGTTAGCCGTGAAGTTCACTCCAGTGGAGCAGGCATTGTTGGCCTTCTTTGATAGTGCCAATGGATCTTTTTTCTGTGGTTAAAAACGTAATGAAAGTGATAATAGATTAAAGTGTGGATAAAAAAATAGGGTACGGGTGGGTGATATGGCAAAAATATTATAACTCAATACTGCAAGACATTTCCACAATAAACAATATACATCACAACATTTAGTTTTTCTGAGGTTTAATATGTTGGAACTGACAAATCAGAACCTATAGCACCACATATAAAAATATAAGAATAATTAATAAATAATAAAGTAATTTATTAATAAATAATAAAGACCAATTAAAACAGGCTAAATTATGCTCCAAAGCATGTAGTTAGTGTTCTTTAAGTACTGATGATACCTACGATATTCTCAGAAAGGCATATTGTGACATGCTTTTTCAATAGCAATAAAATACAATAATAGTAATAATAATAATAATAATAATAATAAACAATATAAGAATTGTCTTACTGCCCACCCCTACAGTGGGGTCCACTCATCAAAATGCTGTGCTTTCTTTTCTAATTTAACACAGTTTTTCATTACAAACTATATCATCAGCATAACAATTTGAGTTAAACTTTGAAATATTTACATGTATTTCACAATTTCTGGGTATTTGGGGTGTCCCTCTGAACATGTACTTCAGTGGAAGGCACAAGATGAGAAAGTAATTTTTTGGACAAATTGGTCTGTATAACAAATTTGCTTAATAGTGAATCGCACAGGCTTGAGCATTTCTTTGGTTTTCATCTTTCAAAATTTGAAACCTTACTGTCGTTTATTTTAATTCATATTTTCAATGTGGTTTCAGATTTTTGGAACCCACTTTTGTTGTTCTTCTGATATGAATATATACTTTACAAACTTTATGTAAATTACTGTTCATCTGATAAAAAACTTTGGACTTTGGAGATGTGGAAAACAGAACCTAAACAAGTGGTGTGTGGTGTATGTTTAGTGCATTAAGCACTAAAACGTAAAATACACTAAAAGACCTTGCTAAAAATATTAAGATCATTAAAGTTTATTAAAAATCACATCAAAAGTATCATGATGTTCACAATATTGCCCAATTCTGTATGTTGGAAAGAAAAATAAAAGATTGTAATATTTGATACATCACTCAGTCTTAATTAAAAAAGTAATAGTTCCACACCAATAAAGTTTTTTTCTTAGAACCACATGTCCAAACCAAGAACAACAGGAATGTTTATGTTTAAGACTGATTAAGTTGTCAGAGAAGGTTTTCTTCCCTGCACTAAAAGAGTAATATGTTAATTATATCTACAGTTCATAACTAAACCTTCCAACCCCCCCAGCCCTCCCGCTATCACCCTTGCAACTGTTTCAAGTTTCGACTGGCAGCATCACGACTTTTTAAGAGCAGAGTTGCGATGTGAGAATGTCACTGCAGCTTTAGCTTCTCTGATAGCACAGATAATGAACCAGTCTGAAGGTTGTAGCCTTCTTGTTAGAACAGAACAATGGTGTTAACAAAGATCCAACTCTGCAGAGGAGACAATGGCCTCTGCAGAGCAAAGCTGAAAAGATTAATTAATGAAGAGACACTATCGTAATGGAAGAGCAGAGGCTATGGTTTAAAAGGTCTTGCCGACAGACTGGAGTGAACTTGTCTCAGCTGCACAGTGCCAACAATAAAGAGAGCCAGAATGACTAAAGATGTCTATCACCGGTGAAATAGTATTAAGATTTTATTTTGAAATTCCTGTTCTGCTTGTCATCAACTCTGCTTGGCTTACAGACACACACACACAAGTGTGTCATCATGAAGACACAAAGTCATCAGAGCTATTTAACGGGCTCAACTGTTACGTTCAGGCAAGCTCTGCTCTTTGGTCTGTGAAATGTGAGCGTGCTGCTGTAGGTAAGTGGGAAGGGGTAAAAAGTGAAAGCTGAGTTCAGACTTTTCTCCCTATTAGGATTTTCTAACATCAGCAACTCTACTGTGGCATGAGTTTTAAAATAAGCTATTCTCTGTTTGTGAGGACATTAAAAGAAAACAAACATTTACAGAACTCAATTTTACTTTTTTTCTCAGGAGAGAAAAAAGAAATGGTGATTTTGACACAGCAGGTTCATCCCTTTTTTAAATAAGGCTTCACCTCAGAGGTTTGTTTTGATCAGTGGGGAAACCCTTAAAGCACTGCTCTGCAGAAACTCATCTAAAACCCCATCTACATGATAGCAGCACGCTAGATCACTGAAAATGCAACTTTTGGATAAAAGGGTGGAAACTGGTTTACATGTTTTCATGGAGATAAAAAGTATCAATAACGCTTTACAGTACGCACTTAAAATTATGGTTCTTCAAGGGTTCCTAAGTAAAGTTTCATGACAAAATCCAGTATCAGAAAAATTTGAAAAAAAAAATTTGACAGGAAAGTTTGACATGAAAATTTGACAGATGGTTCTTCAAGAGCTCTTTAGCAAAGAAAGTGGTTCTACACAGAACTATGAACCTTCAAAGAACCCCTTCTATGATTAAAAAGTGGTTTGCATTGTGAAAGAGTTCTTCAGATTGATAGGGAATGAGCTGTGGATGGTTATATACAGAAACTTTTAGAAAAGGGTTCTATACAGCAACAGGCCTGTTATTGTGACAATAGAAGAACCCTTTGTGGTGCTATTTAGAACCCTTGCAAAGAACTCTTTAATCATGGTTGCAAAGAACCCTTTAATCATGGAAAGGGTTATTTGAATGTTCATGGTTATATGTAGAAAATTTTCTTTACTAAAGAACCCTTGAAGAACCACCATTTTTAAGTGTGTACAATCTTAGCAGAAAGGGTTCTATATAGTACCAAAAAAGGTTATTTGGCTTATAACAACCCTTTTGGTGCTACACAGAACTCTGTATAGAACCATGTACAGCACATTCTGTAGAGTTCTATATAGCAACAAGCCTGACATTGTAACAATAGAAGAACCCTTTTTGGTGCTATATAGAACCCTTTTCAAAAAGGTTCTATATAGAACCATCTACAGCACATTCTCCATGAATCTGAAGAATCATTTCACAATGTAAAGAACCCCTAAACCATGCACAGGGTTCCTTGACTGTTCATGGTTCTATATAAAGAGCTGTTGAAGAACTGTCTGTTTTAAAAGAGTAGGGTGATGTTCATAAGGCTGCTTTTGCCAACTTGTCAAGATGATGTAACACCTGTGTCAGCTGACATCAATGTTTTCTGACACTGGATTGTGTTTCTGACACTTTTTTTTGACACAACTGACTTTATGGCTTAATGTACATCACAGTAACATAACACTGATGATGTGACAGCTTAGAGCTTATACATATTTAATTGAAACTCACTTAAACCTCAGAGCCACAGAAAACTCACTTTTGTTTAACAAGGCTGACTCGGCAGGCTACGTCATAATATCAATATAAAGGGAAACTATAACTGGAGAAATATTTCCCAATATGTTAAATACAGCAAATAAACAGCAATTCTGTCTGCAGACGCATGTTCCCCATAAAGGATTACTCAATAATGTGTAAACAACAAAACGTCATTTGACCCAGAGGTGCCAAAACCTTTGCACATGACTGTGCACTGAACCACAACATCTGTGTCACGTAAGATCAGGAAAAATTAGCTTCCCAACACAGATGTATGCAACTTTATGATACAACCCCAATTCCAATGAAGTTGGCACGTTGTGTAAAACATAAATAAAAACAGAATACAATGATTTGCAAATCCTTTTTAACCTATATTCAATTGAATACACTACAAAGACAAGAGATTTAATGATCAAACAGATAAACTTCATTGTTTTTTGCAAATATTCACTCATTTTGAATTTGATGCATACAACATGTTCCAAAGAAGTTGGGACAGGGGCAACAAAAGACTGGGAAAGTTGAGGAATGCTCAAAAAACACCTGTTTGGAACATTCCACAGGTGAACAGGTTAATTGGAAACAGGTGAGTGTCATCACTGTGTATAAAGGGAGCATCCCTGAAAGGCTAGGTTCACCACTTTGTGAACAACATTGTTAAGAACAATGTTTCTCAACGTGCAATTGCAAGGAATTTAGGGGTTTCATCATCTACAGTCCATAATATCATCAAAAGATTCAGAGAATCTGGAGAAATCTCTGCAAGTAAGCGGCAACGCAGAAAACCAACACTGAATGCCCGTCACCGTCGATCCCTCAGGTGGCACTGCATTAAAAACCCACATCATTCTGTAATGGATTATACCACATGGGCTCAGGAACACTTCAGAAAACCACTGTCAGTGAACACAGTTCGTCGCTCCATCTACAAGTGCAAGTTAAAACTCTGCCATGCAAAGCAAAAGCCATATATCAACAACACTCAGAAACGCCGCTGGCTTCTCTGGGCCCGAGCTCATCTGAGATGGACTGCCGCAAAGTGGGAAAGTGTCCTGTGGTTTGACGAGTCCACATTTCAAATTGGTTTTGGAAATCAGGGACGTCTTGTCCTCCAGGCCAAAGAGGAAAAGGACTGTCTGGATTGTTATCAGCGCAAAGTTCAAAAGCCAGCATCTCTGATGGTATGGGGGTGTGTTAGTGCCCATGGCATGGGTAACGTGCACATCTGTGAAGGCACCATTAATGCTGAAAGGTACATACAGGTTTTGGAGCAACACATGCTGCCATCCAAGCGACATCTTTTTCAGGGACGTCCTGCTTATTTCAGCAAGACAATGCCAAGCCACATTCTGCACGTGTTACAACAGCGCGGCTTCGTAGTAAAAGAGTGCGGGTACTAGACTGGCCTGCCTGCAGTCCAGACCTGTCTCCCATTGAAAATGTGTGGCACATTATGAAGCACAAAATACGACAACGGAGACCCCGGACTGTTGAGCAACTGAAGTTGTACATGAAGCAAGAATAGGAAAGAATTCCACCTACAAAGCTTCAACAATTAGTGTCCTCAGTTCCCAAACGCTTATTGAGTGTTGTTAAAAGGAAAGGTGATGTAACACAGTGGTAAACACGCCCCTGTCCCAACTTCTTTGGAACATGTTGCAGGCATCAAATTCAAAATGAGTGAATATTTGCAAAAAACAATAAAGTTTAGCTGTTTGAACGTTAAATATATTGTCTTTGGAATTGGGGTTGTAAATGATGCCTATGGGAACAAGCCTTTATAAATGTTTACATACGTTTAAGTCAGTTGTCATGATGAGTGAGGATGCGATGTAGCCTTATTAACACTGCCCTACCTACAGTACAGTGTTACGATGTATGTCACTGCTGTTTTGCGTGGCTCTATAGGGGAGCATACTCTTTCTGTGTGGTGGGTAATACTGCGTTTTCCTGAGCTTTACTTTATTACACTGTTATTCTACACATTTCTACCTCATTTTCTCCGTACTTTTAGATGTAACCACTGTGTTGTTGCATCTGCAATCCATCATCATCTGTCTCTACAACTCAAACTTTGTGCCCCTTATTTTGCACAATACACATTTGAAATGTTCTTCTCAAGCCAACTGACATCAAATTTTTTGACATGGGTCAGCAAGCTCTTGGAGGCTTTACAAAACACAATTTTTTGAAAAATGAAAGGGAGGGGATTTCAGAACTGCTGGTGTGGACAATTATCACAGTTTTTATAAATGAGAATTCCACCGATTTTTAACAAACATTATGTATAATTAAGATATAAACAATCATTCAGAGCTGTTGGATGTAAAATGCTCCATTCTAGAGAAACTGAGTGGTGACAATAGGAACCAGATGAAAGAGCTTAATGTCTCTAAAAGCTGGCTTATGGAAAGTTATTATAATAAATGTTTACGCACACAATGTCTGAGACATTGTTTTACAATAGTTTTGAGATATGGCTTTGGCTTATATTATGTTTTTTAAAAGCCTTTCGTGGCAGAGAGATACATGCAGGGCACTGTAAGGCAACATGGTAACAAAGGAAAACATATTTTTTCAGATATGTAATACTATTGCCTTAAACAATATTAAATCTAAAAGATCTGAAATCATGTGTTAGTAATTAACATTATATATAACATTATATATATCCATCCATCCATCCATCCATCCATCCATCCATCCATCCATCCATCCATCCATCCATTATCTTCCACTTTCGGGTTGCGGTGGCAGCATCCTAAGCTCCCTGACCTCCCTTTCCCCAGCCACTAGCTCTCCAAGGGGGATTCCGAGGCGCTCCCAGGCCAGCTGGGCGATATAGTCACGCCAGCGTGTCCTGGTTCTTCCCCGGGGTCTCCTCCCAGGTGGACTTGCCTGTGACACCTCCCGAGGGGTATATATATATATATATATATATATATATATATATATATATATATATATATATATTTGCACTCTAGACCTTGTGACATCTGTTTCCTTCACCATTGTAAAGAAATCAGAGTCAGTAAGTTTTCTACAGTAACCCAGTTCATTTCAAACCACTCTGAATGCAATGTATTGTATAATATAATGCTATTATAATGTAACTATGAGACTCAGTTCAACAAAGCTGTGCGGCAAGACTTTTGAGCTTTAGGTCTGAAGGCTCAGTGTGTGAGGGAGGAGGAAGCTGGCCCAGTGCCTGGTCATGCAGGTGGAAGGTGGTGGATATTGAGCTGTGGAGACGTATTGATTGTCCTCTCTGTTTTAACGCCTCAGCATCACCCCATTTCATCCTGTTCTTTCCAGCGCCTGTGTCACTGGCCCTCGCGCACTGAATCGCTTAAACTGCGTGGACCTTACAAGGCCTCTCTCTGCTGATCTGCTTCAGTGCTCCGCAGACAGAAAACAAACAAAAACACCTTGACACAGCAAATGAAAAGAATGGCCTGTGGCTCGCGCCACTGCTGTGGGTGGATCATGGAATCCACAGCAGGACTGCCACTGTTTGAGAGTATACGGCGTGTCTGACCTTTCTGACAGCATAGTTTAAGGCACCAGACGTGACCTCCACAATCCTGCTGTCGTGTCTTACAAACACAAACAATGCGAAGATCAGCGCTGAGTGGGCTTTGACTATTGTTTGAGAACACTGCAGACCATAAACTGGTGCCTGAGAGAAAATAGGTCTTACGTAAGGAGAGGCAAATGCATGACATTTAGATATACTTTAGGAAAAGCGGATGAAGAACAATGTGGTTCAAATTGTTTATGAGGCGAGGTTTTTCCAGGTGATGCTGGACAAAGCTCTCTAGTGAAGAAGCTGATGGCCTTAAAAGATGGCATCCCTCAGTAGCACCAACTACACTGTCGCTAATAGATTAATATTTGAGCAAAGGTCAACGTCTGAAACATGAAAGAAAACAAAACTATTCTGAGGATCTCGAGATGTTTCAGCCCAACAAAACTATTATGAATGAAAGCACAATCATCTTCTCTGATTCAACAGTAATGGAAGGCCAGAGTGCATTACATAACTTTCAGAAGCAAAGCAACGCATTTAAAGAAAAATTCTCCAACTAAATCATAAATCGCTGTCTTCCAGTCGCTGTTGTGAAAGACGTTTTTTTGTTCCACATCACTGCAGGTTTAGCTATACTCCAGTTTTTGTGGTGAACTGTGCAAAAGTCAGAGTCTACCCTCCTTTATTGAATTTCCCAGTTTACTTACTTTTAAAAGTTCAATGAGTTGCCTTTATTTTTTACAGAAATTTCAGGCAAATGTTCTCTCATATGGGGGTACACTCTTTCTCTCTCTAATGCATCTCTCTCTGGTCAAAAAGATGCAAAAATGGCCAAATACAGCAAAAAACCTCCTGATTGTCTTGCAAAAACTGGCCACCCTTGATTTTAGAGGTAAACACGAAATTTGTGATTACTTGTATTGTGACAATCAGGAAATGTAACCAACTACTCCGAATGAACTTTAAAAGGTGTGGAAAAACATCCCTGCAGATTTTTTTGTGAAAAATTAAAAGTAAAGAGCATCCTGAAAAAAATGGAAGCTGTAGTAAAAGTAAAAGGTGGACACACTAAATACTAAGAAAATTATATTACATTTAGTTCTTTAGGGTTTTGTGTCATTTTCTGTTAAATAAATATCTTTTGTTTTTTTACTGACACTGAAAAATGAATAAACTGGCTGTTTTGGCTGGAAATTAAATATATGAAGGGTGGTCTCTGACTTTTGAACAGTACTGGACACATACAAACACACACACACTCACTCACTTTGGGCTGTTGAGCCTCCATGGCTTTCTTGCCGTCCCAGGCCCAGCTGCGTTTGGTGAAGTAGTTGACTGTGGCAAACTCAATAAGGGCAGAGAAGACGAAGGCGTAACACACGGCGATAAACCAATCCATGGCTGTGGCATAGGCTACCTTGGGCAGAGAGTTCCGAGCACTGATACTGAGCGTGGTCATGGTCAATACAGTGGTCACACCTGAGGGGAGAGTGAGAGGAGCAGAATGAGAAGAGAAAAATAATAGCAAAATAATAAAACTGAACTTAGAATTCAAGGACATGCACCAGGAGAGTTTAAATAAACCACCGTGGCAAGAAGACTAGTAAAGGGTTAACACCAGTTGTATCTAGAAAACTACAGAAATACTATGTAACATGAGAGGGTATATATTAGATCACAGTGCTAGGCAGTATTGATAAAACTCAGTCTAACAATATTTTCTGAATATATCACATTATCACAGTATTTAAAGACATTTAAGTTAGCATATTAATAAACAAAGTGTCCTGAGAGTTGCTTCTCCATATCAGTATCCATCAGCAGGCCCAGTTAACTATTATATACTCTTATGACTTAAGAATCAGCCTATATGCATTTCCAGTATCAAGGAAATTACATATATTGCAGTTAACTGTCAGGTCTTGGATTCTGTATGTGAAGGGCCACAAACTAGAATAAAAAACAAACATGTAATACTCATTATCTATTAAAATCACAAAAAATGTTGCTGAAAAGTTATATCAATGTATGTCAATATGATAGTATACCAGGATATATAATACTTCGTCCAGCACTATTAGATCATATTTAAAATACTACAGTACTGTTGAAACACTACTGTTTCCATAAAAATACAAATACAATAAATCACCTCATCACATGAATCCAAGGACACAGTGTCACTGATGTGAAGCACTAAACTTAAGAAGCACCAAAAGCTATTTGACTGTGATGATGCTCCTTGTGGAAAATATTTAGCTTGCTGAATGTGAGTGAGTGATTTACTGAGTTACATGCCAGGTCTATGAGGTACTTTGCATCTAAAAGAGACTATCTTTGAACTCTTTGAACATTTTTAAAACTAAATCACAAATCAAGCCAAGCAGTGTCTCTAAAATACATAGCCACCTACCAGTCCCTTGACTTGGGTTCACTGAGTTGAATGACAGTATTACACAATAGAATCTGGGTTTCTGGGTTATGGGGTTTAGAGACTCCTGTCTAAACTAGTGTGGAACTAAATTGTTCTGCTGACTGTGGGAGAGATGTGCTAGTGCTTTATACACAAGCAGCTGTAACAGTACTGTCTCCCAGACTTCGAATCCAGTGAACTCTCAACTTCAGACAATGCCCCGAAAGCTAGTCTATATGTATGTTTGTATTTCTTTATGCATAGAGAAAACAGAAATACTCAATGAGGTCAGTTGTGATGGCCTTCACTTGACACATGCTTTATAACAAAAACACATGAGAGACATGAAAGAAAGAAAAATAAAACCAATATTAATTCTATTTATTCAATTGGCTGATTAGCTGTTTTGCTTCTTAGCTGTCAACCCTCATATGTGAGCTCAAACAACACTACTCACTGCTGCCCTCTAAAGGTGTCATTGCACCAGTCAGAAGTAATGAATGATTTATGGAAAATAATTAATTGTGATTTTTCTGACCAATATTGTGACTGTAATCTAAATTGTAAATGTTTTTTATGAATTGATGTCCAGGCCTGTTGTTTTGGCCAAGAAGATCAGAGTATCCAGCTTTTCTAGCTTGAGGATTGAACATCTGTACCAGCAGTGTGCCAGAATGAGAGTTAGACAGGTTTTGTTGTCATGTACACAGCACATGGGTCTTTGGTTGCTTCTGAATGGTCTACAGACAGTTCACAAGCTCTGTGGTATTAGATTAAAATTTCCAGTTATTAAGACACAGTTGTTGATAATGTGGCATACAATTAAAATGGCAGCTCTGGCGATTTGACATGTTTTCTGTTTCCTTTTATTTACATGCATTTGTCTCAACCTAAATAATGAAAATGCACACACATTTACATTCTTGCAGCATAAACTAAAATTTTGTTCGATGAAACAATTAGGTAATCATTTTTAGGTAGTCATGCTCACACTAGTAGTAGAGTTCAGTCATGTCCATTATACTGCTATCCCACAAATAAGTGCAGGTAACGTGCACATTCTAACGTGCAGGAAACAGCACAGCAAAGGACGTTTCTGTGATGTTTCAAATGAATATGAAAACACAGCAGTCCCTCAGTCACCTCCTGCTGTCTAGCTGTTTCACCTGAAGTGGTCCTCTTTGTTTTTTGTTTTTTTTATGTTTGGGGCAGAGGACATAAAATAATGGCTGTTTTTTGGGGGTTAGCCTAACATGGACCAGAGCACTTCTGTTTCCTCTGGTACCACCTATAAGGAGCTGCCTGACTAAACTGCAGCATTAGACATCGTTCTGTGGTTTGTGTGTGCAAGAAGTCATGTTTTTTTACCAGCAGTGTGGGATAGTTGGAGGCAGGGGATGTACATATGAGACAAATGACTTGAGAAATTTGACTGAGCTGAGCTGTTGGCGTCTAATTTGAATTTCCAGTTCCACCTTAAATAATGCAGTTATTATTATATCCAGGCTCCTGCACAGACGCCAGAATGTAACTGCTGTTCCATTAAAGGTTGAACAGAAAATTCAAACAAAACCTGGTGAAAAGGATGCCAACTTCAGCCCTGTAGAAATTTAGACATGAAACAACTGTTGGCACCATTTTTGCTGGGCCTGTGGAGTTAGTGTTTAAAAGCAATACTGACATAGGTTTAACCATATTGTGTCCATATATTGTTTATCTATAAATTGGTTTGGTTTTTACTATTTTGCATAATACAGATATTCAGATTTACTTTAGATGTTACAAATAGTTCTTATTAAAAAGTGAAGGGAGGTCCAAGAATAATAAACTACTGTTAGGTTTAATTTAGTGGATATTAGTTAATTATGCTTTTACCTATTAAGTATTAGGTAGTTAGGTCCATTTAAGCATTTATATTGGTTTTATTTGTAAGTCACACTTAAAAAAGAAAATGTCTTGATATAGATCCATAAACACTGATTAATACATGATTAAAGGGTTCTTTGCATTGTGAAAGACTTCTTCAAAATGATGGAGAATGTGATATACATGGCTCTATAAAGAGCCTTTTTGACAAGGGTTCTATATAGCACCAAAAAGAGTTCTTCTGTTATCTTTTCTAAAAGGTTCTTTATAAAACCATCTACAGCACATTCTCCATCAATCTGAAGAAACATTTCATTGTGCAAAAAGACTTTTAACCAAGTAAAAGGTTCTCTGAGCATTCATGGTTCTATAGTAAACCATTTTCTGTACTAAAGAACCCTTGAAAAAACATCTTTTTCAAGAGTGTGTATATACCATGATATATAACAAAACTGAAATTGTAATTACACTGTGAAGTTTTGGCTATACTGCCCAATGCTAGTATGTACTGTATGAGTGTTGTATGTGAATGCATTGACTAAATAAACTGCAGGTTTATTATTAATTGTTCAGATCTTTGCTCTGATTTAGTGCACAATAAGAGCACAAAGCCGCACGGGAGCAGCAGAGCAAATAAACAAACAGTCGTCAGAGCAGATTAGCTCTTCATTCCGTCTGTCTGCTCCCGTCGATTCCGATTTCCATTTTGATGAGAATTATCGATGTATTAGCACTAAATTCATTAACAGCAGAGGAGAGCACCGGCCTAGAATCATTATGCTGAAACATCAGAGAATCCTCAGCGGACAGGGTAGCACTGTCCAAAAGATGCTTTGTTTACACTAACAGTGTCTTTGGGATTTGGAGTCCAATTGAGTTTGTGACAAAGAGGTCTTTGATGGTTATCTGTGTTGGCGGAGGCACTGACCAAAAACTGTCCTGGCAGGCACAGACTCGCGGTTGAGCCAGAAGGACACCTGGGACAGGATGACCGTCATGAAGCAGGGCATGTAGGTCTGAATTACAAAATAACCAATCTTCCTCTTCAGGTAGAAGTGGGCCATCATTACCGTGTATTGACCTGTAATTCAAGAAGGACGTAGAGAGGATCAAAAAAAGAAAGGAAAGGGATAAAACGTGATAGAAAGATAAGCAAGAGAGCAGAGAACAGATGAGTAATAGACAAAGAGAGGGAGAGTGTGATTAAACTTGGAGGGGGGGGGGTGCAAGCCATCTGAGAATCTGAGAAAGAGAGAGAGAGAGAGAGAGAGAGAGAGAGAGAGAGAAATCCATCTTTGCTGCTATATGATAAGAACAAATGAGCAAAGTGTTGGAAAATGCTAAACGATGGTAAGAGTAGCCGAAAGCATGACTGCATTTATGAATTTATGAGCCCATCTGTAGACAGAGTAAAGTCCAGGAGTCTCATTAGCACCAAACAGTGGTCAGTTACTGTAAAGTCCAATCTACTGGGAGGTCTGCTCTGACATGAGCAGCTCATTAAGCCCTTAAAACTAACACAGCATAGCTGCAATAACACAGTCCACAGTTACATTCTTAAACTCCACCCTTCAATCTCCTTCAAGTGCATATTGTTGAGAGCGGGCTTTACACATAGAAGAAATAATAATTTTATTTTATCAGTAATAACATCTTTATTACAATGTCTTGAAAGCATATGTTGTACTTCATCTGTTATTCTTTTATTTTAATTAAAAAAATTTTTTATATCCACAATTGTTACAAAGGGTTACGGCACAAAACAAATGTAGGTTACCACTTTACAATAACACTACCCTTATAGATGGTTTATGAATGGTGTAAAATTTGTTTATTAATGATTATTGAGTTGGTCATAAATGCCAAAATAGTACTTATTAATTAATTAATTATCTTCATGAGTCAGAATTGTAATGAACTGCAGCTACATTACTTTTTGCCTTTTTATATATGTTTATTATTACTGCATGATAATGGTTCTTCAAGCATTGACCTAATTAATAATTAATGCACTCATAAACCTCATAAGCACGCATAAACCTTTAAACCATTAATGAAACTTTTATATATGAAGTCTTATTGTAAAGTTGTACCAAACGTAGACGTTGGGACATCTATTTGGATTAGTATTACAGAGAAATAACATTAATACTGTCATTTTAGCACAGCAGTGCAGATGCTCTTCTGGAAATCATTGACAAGTAGTTTGAAATATTGGTCTGATATTATTTTGTATTGGTTTTTATATTTCATAAAGTGCCCCTGTTTGTGTATAAATGCCTGACACTTTCAGTCAGAGAAGGCAAAAATGACCCCTTAAAATGACTATTTCCTACCCTGATTACTGAGTGGTCTGCCTTAAGATTAATAACTGATTAATTTTAAGAGATTAAATATCTAAAACACAAACCATCTATACAACATTAGAATAATCTATCATGATATCATGGTGTGTGCATTTATTATTCATATGTGACTGATTAATAAATAGAATGAGTGAGAAAAGGTGGATGTGGTTAGACAGAGGGTGCAGCAGGTGCGTTGGGTGACCATGTTCACACTCTCTGCGGGGACATTGGTGAGTAAATCATTAACAGGAATGAAAGAATGAACACAGCGAGAATGGAAAAAACATCATATATCCTGTTAACCAAGCAAAGATTGCATTCAAAGCTTTTAAAAAATCCTTTCAAGCCACAGAGTCTGATAAACTATAGAAAATCCACTGATGACTGCTGCTTTCTCCTGGCAAAATCCGATTTTTGTGTCCCACTAATCCCTTGTCACAATCTGCATCCTGCAGCTCTCTCTCTCTCTCTCTCTCTCTCTCTCTCTCTCTCTCTCTCTCTCTCTCTACCCATATCCCTTCCTCTCTCTCTCTCTTTCTAGCTCTCTCGCTCTTCCTCATAGACCTACCCACCCCCGTCAGGCCAGGCCAACCTCGTATGGGCAATACACTGTCTTATCCAGCGTACAGGACAAGAAGGAAAACGAAAAGCGGAAAAAGAAAGTAGGAAGTGCAGCTGAGCGCACAAAAACAAGTGGACAGTAGGCTGTGACCGACCCAGCAGATCAGATGAAGGGGGCTGAACACTGCTGAGAGCAAGACGTAGGATCTTCAAGAAAAGTTTGAACCAGCAAGGCTCATCAGAATGGCCCCGGGGGCGAGCGTGTCCTCACTAAGAGGGACTCACAGCGTCCACCTCGTTCCTTTTCTCTGTCCTGCATGCCCATGAGCAGCGGGACGGTGTCCCACTTCAGAAAAGCCTGCCTTGGATGGGACTCTTCTGAGAGCAGGTAACCATGCGGCTGTGGTGGATCTTACTGCTCAGCTTTTGGAGTGTTTACGGCGAGCTACCGTTCATAGCGGAGAACAACGCTGCCATGTTGGTCAACTGGTGAGTGGACAGCTTTTGTTTCTACCCTGCAAGCGGAAACCTAAGGGCTAATCTGCTAAATCACATGGTGCTCTTTTCCAATCAGTTTTATTTTTAAAAATAATAAAAGGTGATGGGTTTATCAGTGAGATGGAATGTTGATATTTTCACTGGCAATAATTTTACATCAGTTTGGCAGTTAAGGCACTCTTTTCACTCTCCCTCTCTCTCTTTCGCTGCGGTTTCTCAGTTTAGCTGTTGCTAATGACTCTACTCATGCTGTGAAGTCGTGGTGGATCTATTCTTGACTTTGTTAAAGAGGGTTTGAACCTCAGATTAGCGCCACTAATAGCCCTGCAGCCTTCTCCTTGCAAGTTGGCCAGAGCAACATTTATGGCGTGAGTGGGGGAGGGAGGGAGGGAAAATGAAAGAAACTAGAGAAGGCCCAATTGAAGACCAGGTGAGGCCATGCCCTCTGGATCTTTCTGTGGTTCCACTAGGTGTGCGCTATATATTGTTTGCCCACCAAACTGAAAAAAAAGGTTCATGATTTGATTGTGTCGAGTGGCTGCAGACAAAGACAATATGTTACATTGGCACAGTTGCTTTCTTTAACCCGTTAAATTGGCAGGGCCCACCATCAGACCCAAACGTTATATCACCCAATTCTATAACTTAAGAATAGCTCAGTTAATTTTCAATGAAGTCCCTGTAGTTACTGAATAATAAGTCTTAGTATGTAAAAAGCCTGGGATTTTAGGGGGTTCACTGATTTTGGCAATGACTTTGTTCATATAATATATTTTATTTATCTGCAGCCGCATATTGTAATCAATTCAAAGGACCATTTTTCAGAGAATTTTTCCAATATTTTCATTTGCAGTACTGCGAGTGCAGAGATGCCATATGTAAACAACCATGCTAGCAAATAATTTTTGTTTATTGCATTTTTATGGTGTGCTGTGAGCATTATGACTGACCTCACATGCTTTAGATAAAAGTTCTGTTTTGATGAATCAAGGCACTGACATGGTCCAACAAATGTTTTTGCAATCTGAAAAAAATGATTCATTTTTGTGGGTCTGTAAAACTGACCACTGCGTTCAAATATTTTTTCTACAGTATTTGAACACAGTAGCTATTCATTACTTTTTCATGAATTTCATGACCAATGGATCATTCTCTTTAGATAAACTTGCATTAAAATATAAGGATGTTTGGAGATAATATCATTATATATATCTTTTTTGGGGATAACAAACGATATTCTGAATAATTCTGGTCACTGTAATGCAAGACTTGCAAAGTCTTCAACCATGATGCTTTAGGGGTCAGTTAATGTATGTTTAACATATTGCAACGCTCATCACAACTGCAATATGTAGCAAAAAAATTACAACATTTTTGCAGCCCTAGTTTCTTCTTGTGGCCACCTCAGTATTCGGTTAATTTTGAGATGCAAGTGCTAAGCAGAGATGAAAGACAAATGGAATTGCAGAGAGCTTAGAAATTACTCATGCCTTATTCATGATCAGGGTGAATGTAAAAGATCCATTCAGTGCTTGGGACCCACCAGGCAGTCCTCATATTTGCTCTAATCTAGCTCCAAGTACTCCTATAACATTTGTTCAATGTTCTTGATCACTTGGGTCAGGTGTGTCCAGCAAAAATGTGGGCCATCTGGCGAAAACTGTAACCACAAAATGTGGACCACCCTGAGGATCTTAATGAAGATGACAGAAGATCCATATATGTCCATCTACAGAGGCAGAAAGAGGGGGAAGCCGCCCCCATGTGCACCCTGTAATAACCCCCGGGCTGAAGACAACTATGATAACAGTGTATTACCACCCCTCTTTACATAACCGAATTAAGCAGATGCCGCCTGGGCCCCCTCCTTCCCGCCCCCTTTCCCACGTGTCCCAGTATCTCGGGCCAGCTCCAGCCAATGGTGGGCTGCTGACGTCACTCAGTAAAAGCACAACTGATGGGGAGGCACACGGATTAACCCTCCAGACCCAATGGCTCAGGACAGGGATAAGTGTTTTTTTCCTCCCTCCCTCTATCACTCCCTCTATCTCTCTCTCAGTCAGGCTCTAGAGACAGCTGGCCATGAGTGGGAGGTGTTCTCAAATCCTCGCCATTCATTTGTCATCTCCATCCAGCCTGATTTGAAAACTCTTTACTTCTCACACTAGTATTGCACAATCTAAGGGGATTCACATTTTAAACAGGGACAGTGTCACTAACGTAACTTCTAGGTAGAGACAAATAAAACAGTAGCTATGTGAACATTTCACAACTAATGGTCCAACAGAGCTGGTCCAAAATTGCTTAGAATAAAATGTTGTTACACTGTAATTACATTATAATAAAATCAAAAACATTATGTCTCAGCAACAATATGTACATAACACCTAAGGTCATGCAAACCACAACAACACACAATCTGTGCACTCCTGTATCCAGATATTATGTGTTTTCATGGTAAGATTAAATAATGGTCATATAAAAATGGGGAGGACATGGGGTATTAGCTGGGTCATGCCACTAGTGACTGTGGAGATGACGGCCAGATGCTGACATGACTGGCAGCTGTGTCTGAGAATAAGGGGGATTTACCTCTGCTGGTGCTGATGTCCTGAGTGCCGGCTGTCTGGCCAATCAGATGGTACTGGTTAAGTCGAGAACCTTCTTCCGCCACAACCACAGACTTGGCTGGGCCCTGGGTCCACTTATACACAACCTCTGAGATCGGGTAGGCATCTGGAAGAGCACACAAGGAGCTTAGCAGATCCATCACATCTTATGAAGTCAAGATACAGTATTGTCCAAAAGAGGCTGCACTTCATTTATTCAAAAACAATTTCTTTATTTTTCAGGAGAAATTTCTGAGGAGATTACAGCTAAGTTTCCATAAGGAAGTGGAAAGTCACATAAAAATAAGTGAATAAATGTTTCTGAAACTGGAGTTTAAAAAAAAAACAATAAAAGATATAAAATTCATGGGACTCCTAACAACAGTACATGAGGTAGACCAACAAAACTGGACAGTACTTTCATTTTTGAGAGATAGAGGAGAAAATCAAGTTCCACTCTCGTCAGATCAGAAAAAATCCACAGGTGTTTCTGTCGATCCTTGCACTCTAAGAAGACAACACTATGAGTGTAGCTGTCATGAATCTTTTACTGAAGAAATAAGACAAAAAAAGATGAAAAAAACTAACAAAGAACAAATGAATCTTCTCAGAACTATGGACTGGCCACCTCCAGACCTCATTATCACTGAATGTTTGGGATATTGTTTGGATTGTGAGAAGTGGAAAATGCAACCAACTCCTAAGACTGAACGTTGGAGGTGTGTAAAAATATCCCTGCAGATTTGCTTGAAAACCTCCCCAGTTTGAAAGTCTCCCAAAGAGAATGGAAACTGGAGGCAAAGGGTGGACACACTAAATACTGAGAAATGGCTAGTTGTGAAACCTTTGTGTTATTTGTGCTATTTTTCCTAATTCTGAAAAATTCATAACATAATTACTGCCTGTTTTGACTGGAAATCATATGTAAAATGGCTTCTGGCTTTTGCACAAACCTGAAGCAGGATCATTTAAATACCACTGCACTATGCAATTTTTCTGTAAGATTCCGTAAGCCATGGTTATGCAATGTGGACATAAAGTGTGACCATTATTTCATATTGCAACTGTGATATGCCTTGCAGTTTATTAAAAGGCTTTGGTTAATGACTGTCCTGCATTATTTTGGTCAAGATGCTCACAGTAACAAACACTGAGGGCTAATATGCATATCAATAAAAATGAACAAACAATGTATTGTGCATCTCTAGCTGGCATGAATGGACATCTGTGTCACACAGTGTGATTAAACTCTTGACTTACAGACTACATCCCAATAGATTTTTGCAAAGAATCACATTTTCTTATCATTTAAGGCTGTAGTCCCATGTCTGTCAGCAGCTGTGAAATATTTGCCTTCTTTACTCGCGGCAGTCGTGCTTGTCCAGCTCCGCCAAGTCAAGCATTAGTGGTAATAAATTTAATCAGCATCCGTGTTGCATAATGAGATCAGAGTTTCAGGTGAACAAAAGAGCCATTTGAAGGCACCTGTTTGTCTGATTAACACAATATGATTCAGTGAGGCATATCATTAAAACCTTAAAGAGAGGTGGCAACACAGCGGTGCTAATAAGCAGCGTACTGTAGTTGGGAGTCAGTGAGACTTAGTGTAGGTTTGTGTACAAATAACAGATCACTTTCACTTTATCTAGTCATTTATTATAGTGAGAAACACCATTTAATTGCAGAGGCACTGTCTGGGTCATTTTCTTGAAATAAATAAACAAGAGTGTACAGCACTGCATTTTCATGATGTCTAATCTATAGATAGAACAAGTCCCTAACGTACATGTTGGTCGATTTGGCTGCAGCGCTCCTCGCTTTATAGAACTCTCTTTTTCTCCCTTATCTCTTGCTCCAATCCCTCAACACACTCCATCATGGCATCCAATCTCTAAGCGATCCATTAATCCTGCCACTCTCATGACGGATGTCTCCAGTGCAATTAAGATTGACTCCAGCCATCCAGACTGTGGGATTATTTGGCCCCAGCACTCCATGCTCACACACACACACACACACACACACACCCCTCTCTAGGACAGTCAGACAGCTGCAAATCATGTGATCAGTTCCCTGCTGCAAAAGACCACACCTTCAGCAAAAGCTCCACATACTCACTGTTGTAACAAGAAGTTGTTCCTTTGAAATGGTAACTTGACACAAGACAGAAGAAGCGTTCTAAAGATTAATGTACAGTGCTGTGCAGACGTCAGAGACCACTCTAGTCAAAATGGCAAAAAAGTACAAGTATAACAGACGTTTCTGAGGTGATCAGGTGTAACATAATACATTAGTATATAGAAGAGAAAATTAAAGGAAAACCAGAGTTCAAAAAATTATTAGAAGACTCCTAACAACCGTGTAAGACCCGGTAGACCATCAGATAAACATCACTTAAAGCTTTCATCTTTGAGACAGAGAGGAGAAAATTAAGCTCCACTCTTGCTTCAGATCTGAAAAAATCCACAGGTGTTTCTGTCCGTCCTTCCACTGTGAGACGACAACGCAACACTGTGAGTCTGAAAAGATGTGTAGCTGTCTAAGAAAAGAAATCTGTCAACAAAGAAGGAAGTCATACAAAGACGTTGCTGGTGTTCTCAAAACAATGGACTGGCCCAGAGTCCAGAACCTCAACATCACTGAATGTATGTGGGATTACTTTGACAATGAGAATCAGAAAATGCAACCAACTTCTAAAACTGAATTTTAAAAGTCTGGAAAAATATCCCTGCTGGTTTCTTTGAGAAACGTAAAAGTCTCCTGAAAAAAATGATCACTGGCATTATATTTCGTTTTAGAAGCTTCTGTGTCATTTTCTGTTAAATGCCCTTTTCTGCTTTTTTCCTTGATGCTGAAAAATTAATAACTTATATAAGTGGAAATTGAATAAATGAAGAGTGCTCTCTGACTTCTGCACCATACTCTACATAATGCATGGACTGAGATGTTATTCTAACTCATTTTGAGCCACTTCTGTTGCTACTAGTCATGAGGTGTTTGCAGTTGGTAATAATAAGAACCAAACAAAAATGATATGAATGACATGCCTCTGAGCACAAGCAGCAGAAATATCCTCAAACTGCTTGTGCTCAGAGGAAAACCTTGAATGCTTTTAGTCACTGCATCAAAGCATTCTTCACTCGCTCCATAATATTTTAATAAAGGCTGAGACGAAACAAAACATGCACCCTTCCATAATTGCATTAAATTATAATGAAATTATCTCAAGCAAACTTAATTACAACTTCAAGCATAAGCACAGCACCAAAGTGAAGCCTGATTTGATGAGTGACACTTCTCTTATTTAATTTATTCTTATTTTGGCTCTTGTTTTAAACAAGTACTTTATGTAATGTGTAATTACAGTGAGCAGCTTGAGGAATCCTTATCATTCTTGAATAACCTTTCACTGCTCGGTGCAAGAGGCAAACAGAGGACAGAAGCCCAGCCATCGGCTGCTAATGCGGCGGAAGTCTCAGCATGGTTTAAGTCACAGCAGGTTATACAGCTAAGAATGGGCTCATGAAGTGATAGAGGAATCCTCTCCTCTATCAGCTCTATTTAAAGACCAGAGGCAGTTAATTCATCAATGTGCCATAAATTACTTCTGCCCCGCCCCATATAACACTGTTGCTGTTAGACCAAAACCTTGTAACACTCTTTATTTTTCATTTTTGCTTGATCTCCTTTACACTTGGGGGAGCATTCTATGAGGAATGGACCAATACAAATAGTAAATAGTACTGGTCTTGTGTCATTTGAACACATTAACCTCAAGAACATTGTATTCCTTCTCCTGAGAAATGACCTTTTGGAGCAAATTTAGGGCCTCCTAAATTTCATGTCACAAGTCATCCTACTGTCTGTTTCCAACTTCAATACATAGAGGAGTCTGAGCCCTATTAGTTAAACTGGATTGACGGAGAAGCGGCTTGGAAAATGGATGGATGGATGGATAGTTTTACAATAGGAGGTCTGGTGATATGATTTGTAATTTGAAATTTTTGGATTTGGCCGTTTTGAAATGTCAGACGTTTACTTCAGGAGTAAACTTAAATGGGTCCAAACATACAAACTAGTATAATGGGCTCATTTACCTTAACAAATGTCGCTCAGCAGGACAAAAGATGCTTTGCCCTATGGTTGGTACCTTCAGACATTCCATTTTATTCTCCTTCTATCTAGCTGATCACCATAAAAGTTTTAAATTACAGTAGCCCTATTTTGAATTTGAGCATAAAGGAACTGTGGGGAGTTGAGGTTTTGTGCTGATTTTGTGCTGATTACCAGGTCTTGTTTTCACATTACCATGAGGTCAATATGAACAGGACTACTATTACTGTAGGAGGTCAGAATTAGACAAATTACAGAAGACAATTCACTCCAGACTTATTACTTAGCAGACTTGTAAAAACTACTGACATGACAAATTTATACTGGATAACAATTATGAATCTCAAAATAATATGACTATAAATAAATAAATAAACAAACAAATAAATAAATAAATAAAAAATAATTTTATATATATATATATATATATATATAGTTATCATGATAAATTATGTGACAATACAATTTTCTGAACATATTGTGCATATCGTGAGTACAACTGACCAACTGCATGTTTCATCATGGAGAGCAAAATTAGTCCCATTTAACTGGATTTAGTACAACAAGGTTTGCCAAATACTGAATAAAAATCATTACAGTTTTTGATAGTATTCTTTAAAATATAGCACTACTGTATTTTTTCTGTTCCAACTGTTCAGATGTCTGTAAAAATTAGTATTGTAACATATCCTGTATCGTGAAAATTTCTTAAAGTTTTGCAATGTTATAGTTTTGCCATATCACCCAATCACAGCACCTCCCCAAGTGAAACTAATCCATCTCAAATAGGGCTAAACTGGACAGTCAAAACAGCATTTTAAGCCTGCAGCCTTTATAAGTTGCAAAAAAAGGCATGGAAAAAAGGTTTTTTTTTCTCCACATGTTAACATTGCATTAGCTTGTGCAGCTTTTTCTCCTAACAATTTACTTAACTGAACTATGCTCGTTCCTATAAACTCCTTATCTGGCTAGTGAGAAGTTGTATTTGATTGTATTTGATGGTAAAGATTAATAATGTGCAAAAGTGACAATAAAATTTTTTTCCCCCTCTGGATATGACAAAAGATGGTAATTCTATTACCACTCACCTAACCTATAATGACGTATGGCTATCTGGTGGTTGTCATCTTCACTATATCATGTCTATAGGCCTTAGTGCTTGCTAGCTGGCCCCCCAACCTGTAACCAGCCTCATCCTAAAATGAAATTCAGGCTATGCCTGGTTTTGCTCCAACAGTGATTATATCTTACAAAACATATACTCGAACATCATGGAAAATATATATTTATTTATTATTTCGACATAATAAAAGTATATTCAGAAAAGCAGCATGATGCTAGCTATAGGCACATCCAATTACATTTCACAACAAATGTGTTTGAATGGTTTGACAAACAAAGGCTGTCATAAAGAACAAAGGACTCATATTCCTGAGGCGGACACATTAAAATGAACTTGAGCGAAGCCAATAAATTCTAATCAGTGACAACTAAATGGATGGCTTTGAACAAATATGAGGACTTTCTAAAAGTGTGAACATGAGTGTTAGCATGCGGCTACAGATGGTTAGGCTTTCCATGAAGTTTCTTTCTGCTATATTTTCCACCTTTGTCTCAGCCACGAAGCTCTGGAGTTATTTTCATGTATTATAATCATCAAATTCTCCAAATGTACAATTATAGTTGTTTTTTTTATTTTTGCACCGAGCTCACAGCAAAGCAGCCTCTTACAGGTTTCACAAGATAACAGCCTCTTTGGCTATTTTAAAGTATTGAGAACAAAGAACAAAGACTGTGCTCATTGGCAAAAGCAACTTTAATGTAGCAAGATGGTGTAGTTGTTGCTCTTTCTGTATGACAAAATATATGATAAGTATGATATCCACACTCCACACTGTGCTGGAGCAGATATGAGAGCGTATGTATATTTATAAGTAGCGAGGTTTACTGTGTTGTGTTTGTGCCTAATCTTTATAACACTACTTGAAGATGTATGCGTGCCATAGCTTGTGACACACTGACTCCTTGTGCTAATGGGATGATAAAAGTTTGTTATAGTGGCGTATAAGATGGAGTGCACTTGGATGACGACAGAGCGAGATATCTTAACTAATGATCATAATCCTCCCTCCTGACCTGGCCTCTGTTCCAGCCTGTCCTCTGGCAGCTTCATAATGATAAAAGCCTACCTTGATTCCTGCATCCTTGAAATACAAAGAAGTAAGTGTCTTAAAGGAACACTAACATTTCTAATATCTATCTAATATGTATCTGTATTGCACTACTGATTACCATGGACAATAATGCTGCTGCATTTCTCTGCACTTCGAAAATAACCGAAAGTTGTTGACTCAAAACTCAGTGTAATAGACATCACTGGGCAGTTGCTGACTTCCTTAAAAGTAAGTCTGTGTATAACACAAATTCAAAACACAAAACAGGTTTTACCTTCAGAAAGACATGAAAAAGTGTCTTAACAAATCTGTTCTTATGTAACAGCAACATGGTAAAAAGAGACTAGTTACTTTCACTTTTTACAAAAATCCAGGTATATATGAAGGCTGACCAGCCCAGGCAAAATTAGGTGCTATGTGAGGGTGAAAATAACATCCTTTACAGGGAACACACTTAAACATGGTACTCTTGTGCAACTATTACAGCACAGTTTCTATTTATTAACATAGTTGAATCATTTTGGAAAATTTTGGAGGAAAAAAAATGAAATATACAATGAGCCAGAACTTTTGCACAGGCCACATTTGATGTGTTATTACTTTTTCCACAATATGATTAGTTCAGCAAATAAACCGTAATCATGCATTACACTGTGCAGAAGGGTGTTCCCTATAGAGGGTGTGGTAACTTTGTTTCACTCAGAAAATTAACATAATAGGTCATTTAAGTGGTGCCCAAACCTTTGTGTACAACTGTATGTGTTTCCCATACAAGTGATGGAACTCAGCAACTGCCCACTGCCTTCTGTTATAAGTGCATTTCGAGTCAAGTGTCTGTTCTTTTCTATGTACAAAGGAAAGCACTGAAATTACTGTCTGTGGTAACTGACCTTATGCTACAAATGCTGCAGAGAGAGATATGGTAAAAAAACACTGCAGTACTCTTTTAACTCTGGGCTATGGCTGAAAGTTGCTCAAATAATAGACAGACCTAGTTATATGGAGTCATAACATATGGTTATTACCGTGTAGATCATGGCCTGAACTCAGCAACAACCTGCTATTGCACAGAACTGCAGTTTAGTGTCAAAACCCTCCACTGTTATTTGCTATTCATGCAAAGATGTCTATGAAATGAGGTCTAATTAGTCATCTAATTGTCATCTGAACCCAATGACCACCTCTACTCGTCTATTTATAGAGCAGTTTGAACAGCCTATGCATCTTATTCTCTCATTATCCTGAATGATTAATCTAGACTGCAATGGGAAAGTGACAGGTGCTCTTTTCATTTGTAAAGTAGGAGAAGAGAGGCAGTAATAACAGAGAGTTTAATAAATCAGAAAGCTCCTGTACAGTAATAGTTACCATTTTGGGGTAAAGTCCGTGTTTCAGAGTACAGTATAAATGAATGGCCTTACTGCAGGCTTATTAGTCACCTATTATGCAGCACATTGTCTTTGACTTAGCTCAAGTCTACATTTTAAACTTGAGTAAGACTAGCTCAGAGCATAGCTCCTCAAATGCATTCACAGCACTTTTGTGCATAGACCACAGAACTGAAATCTTTAAGGAGTAAAAGGGTCAGGCTGAGCGCAGAAGATAATCCTTTCTTCAGGTCAGGAGTCGTGGCTTAGGGGCCACTAAAGCAGCTTTTCATTAAGGCAGGGTCACCACCCTGTCCCAACAAAATCCCATACATATAAACACATAAAGCAAAGAACCAACAAGCACCTTCTATCTCCCACACACCATCAGAGAAACCTCCATGTGTACAAAGGTACACACACATTTACAGTTACAGAATACAGAATCTAAAAATACCTATTCTAGGCTTAAACATGCTTTACTTAACAAATATGACAGCATGTGTTAACTCTACTATCTGTGTACCGTGTGATAGTGGGGGGGGGGGGGGGGGGGGGGTTGTATGTACATGAGTAATTATGCATATGTATAAAATATCTATACAATATAGATTTAAACCCTAGACTAGACACCAAAAGGTATTTTAATTAATTTATTTTTTAAATTAAATATTTCAAGGATTCTGAGTAATTATTTACTGTAAATGATAAACTATAATGTACTATAAAATTACATATTTTGTTAATTTCTGTACATTAAGATTTGATCCACACTTTTCAATTACAAGGCTTTCTGGATGTTAATTTTGTTATAGCTTATAATTTTCAAAGCCAGCTTTCTCAGTCACTTAAGAAGCGCCTACATCATTCTAGAAATATCTAAAATATCTTCTTTTTACAGCTTCCTAGTGTGCTACTAATTCTTTAATGGCTATGATATTTAGTAATATACCACATTCATTATAATGTAGTATTATAATGAATCAAGTCATAACGAATCATATATAATGAATCAAGTCATAACACTTTCCATGACTTGTACAATCATTTCCCTTGTTGGACAGATGGACAGTCATTTTCAGAATGGGTAAAAGAATGTAACATATTTGCCTGTCACTCTTTCTCTCTTTATCTCTCTCTCTGGCAGACAATAGAGGTGTGATAGAACCTTTTGGTGCACTGGACTTTAAAAATAACTCCATCAGATCGCTCAGTGCTGGTTAACACCCACACAGTGCTGTATCCTTAAAGCCCATACCTTTAACACAGGATTATGGAGCTGAAACAGGCTTCAGCCATTCCTACTGGCTCCCCCACTGCACTGACACACAGCAGCCAGCCTTAACTAGTTCAGCTCAGCAGCCGGGGAAACAGGTGGGCTACCGGAGATGAAACGGGATTATATTTGGAAAGACGAATTTTTTGGTTAGAACATGGTTCCCATTTTTTTTCCTTTAAATGCAATTTAAGCTTGTGTGTGCTGTGCAGGTGTGCGTGCATGTATGTGCATGTGTGTAAGTGTGTGTGTGTGTGTGTGTGTGTGTGTGTGTGTGTGTGTGTGTGTGTTTGCATTCAATAAAACAAGCATTTTTGTCAATGACATAAAATATCACAGGGCCAAAAATGAGTTATAAATATAAGGATGTTTATTTCTTATATTTATATAACATATAAAACATGTTTATATGCGTGGTCAGTACTGTGTGAAGAAGTTAGTGACCACCGTTTTCTATTCAATTTCCATTCAAAACAGCCATTAAGTATAAGTTATTCATTTGTCAGTCAAGAAAGAAAAGCAGAAAACATATTTAATAGAAAATTACACAGAAGCCTTGCTTTGCTAATTCACCCTTTGCCTTTATTACAGGCTCAGGTTTTCAAAGAAATCTGCAGGGATATTTTTCCACATCTCCAAAGTTCAGAAGTTGGTTGGATTTTCTGCTTCATTCAGTAGCTTCTCTGTTTGATTAGCAAATTATCTTCTTTTTGGTGTATTTTCTTTTCTCAGTAACAACTTCTTGGCAGCTGCACATCCTGCAACCCATAGTGTTGAGTTGTCTTCCAACATTGGAAGGATGGACAGAAACATCTGTGAATTTATTCAGATCTGAAGTAAGAATGGAGGTTGACTTTCTCCTCTCTCTCAAAGATGAACGCTTTAAGTACTGTTTATGCGATGGTGACTGTTTTGGTGGTCTACCAGGTCTTGCACAGTTGTTAGGAGTACGTTTTAATAGTATGGGAAACTACTTTTTCATACTTATTGTATATTTAATCTTCAGAAATATCACCTGAAAAAATGAATAACTTACTTAAAGGCCATTTTGACTGGAAATAAGGGCTGTCTATGACATTCACACAGTATTGTACCACATAAGTACATGCATGTGTGCATGTATTCTGTAGGCTAAGTGGGCTGATCTAAGCAGGTGTGTTTATGCTTTTTCTATACTAAGTAGATTGTATGTCCAAAAGTTTGTAGATATCTGTTCTCACAGCATTTCTTCTGAAATCAGTGGCATAAATAGAGTTTGTCCCCTTTTTCTGCAGTAACAGCCTCTATTCTTCTGAAAAAAAAGAACTTTACACTACATGTTGGGACACTGCTGTGAGGATCTGATTGCCTTTGGCCCCAAGCACATTACTGAGGTCAGGTACCCATGTTGGATGATTAGTTCTGGATCATAAATGCCTCTCTAACTCATTCCAAAGGTACTGGATGGAGTTCCAACAGAGAATGCAGCTCCACTGCTCCACAATCCAGTGCTGGGAGGTTTATACCACTCTAAGATGATGCTTGGTATTGGGCATGGTGACTTCAGAGTCATGTGTGTCTGGTCTGGAGCATCTCAATCTATTAAGTCAGTGCTTTTCTATGGAGATTAACACCTGTTTAAATATATTTTTAAATACCTGCAATAGGGCGCCCCTTAAAATAGCTGATTTCACTAATTAGAAGGGTTGTCTGGATACGTGTAGTGAATAACATACAGTGTTACACACTATATGACGGAGTGTATCATATTGAACACTTTTACTGTGAGCTTGGTGGAAATATTATGACTACAATCTCCAATCTTACATTGTAAAACAAGCCTATAGGAAAGATACTGCTGAGGCTTATTCATGATACAAATCCCTCCTGGAGTTAAAATATAGTATTACTATAACTATGAGCATGGTTCAGTGCAGGGACTTTTACACCACTCCCTCATCCCTTGGTAAGCTGTGAGCTATATAATCTTTTGACAGGAATCATAGATGACATACTAGTGCATGTCCCAAGGCTGTACTGCAGTAAGACAAGGATTATCTATATATGGGTGCTAAATGTAGAATATGAGCCTCAGAATACCTGTCGTAAAACTATACAGCTGTCCATCTTCTATTATTAGGCCTTAAATGCTCAACTTACAGGCTGAAGAACAGTGTAATGCAGGTTTGATTACAGAGAAAAGTGAGTCAAGCAAGGTCAGGAGTAAAGAGTTTCCTTCTATGAGATGATCGTAAGGCAATGGTAACTCTTACATGGTATGGAGATGCAGGCTGGATAAAGCCAGACTGTTCTGAGAGTTTTGGACAATGAGTATGACCTTATATGAGAAATGCAGTGCAGCTGAGTGAATGAGAGCAGCCATCTACTGTGTCCATATAATAATCTCATATACCACCTGATATAATAGAATATTCCACTTCAGAATAAAGTGCCTTGAAAGCATATACTTAGCATATACTACATATGTCAATACTTCTAGATCATTCTAGACCATCAGCATACTGCACACATCATAAAAAAGACAAAGAGTAGTTATAGAGAACCTAGTGTATGGTAAGGACATAAAATATATACAGTAACTGGATGTCCTAGCAAGACATTATCATTTTATTTTTCCCAACTGTTAGATGTTTCCTCCAGTTACTTCTTGGATAGTTTTTTTTTGTTGTTGTTTTTTTGCAGACATATATAACCTTTTAAAAAATGTAGCTACTACTTTGCTCATTCACTTTTACACTTTTACACTCGTGTAAATTAATTTACACACCTCTAAAAAAACTCTCTGTGATGCATATCATATATCATGAAAGTGAGGTGATTACATATGTTTGTCATACTGACAAATTAAAATTTCTTTTCGTCATTTGGCATTTTAAAGAGCCTTTGTTTATTTTTTTAAGATTATCTTTTCACATGAACAGAACCTTAAATAGTTTTATGAACTGTCAATACAATCTACACTTCATTATTCATTAATGATAACAATAATAAAAGACTGCAGGCAATTAGCTCTGTTGTGTCTGCTAATGGGCCAAAGAAGAGGACTCTGATCTCACCTGCTGTGCATGTATAATTTCCGGTAAATTAAAGATAATCAAGTAATTAAGTTGTTGGGTACCTGAATTTTTATCACTGCAAATAATTAAATCTTGGCGAGTGAAATTCTGTCTCACTATGAGATTGCAGTAAGATTATTTAAACTATTTCTACACATTTTTGAAAAGTTATCCTTTTCCACCGACAAATAATATTGCTTGTTTAAAGCATTATTATATAGTTATAGTTATATTGATTAGATTTAGAAGAACATGACATGGGCCCTTTCCCCAGTTTCTTGAAATATGGCACATTGACATACTATGGAAACAAAGATGCAAAAACAGACATTTTTAAATAATCATTTATGTGAATTTGCAAGAACCAACTCAGTAACACATATCCATCTATTCATTCTATAGAGGTTTAGCTACGCGCATTCATGTTGAAGTTCCAGCTCTTTTGTACCAGAACTTTTGAATGAGGCACAATGCAGGAAAGCCACTCAGAATAGAGCTCATTTACATATCAGTCCGAAAGGCAGAATACCAAAAAAGGCTTGTTTAGTTCTATGGGATAAAGAGAGAATGGAAAATGTTCATGTAAAAATTCATTATTAAATTATTAATTATTTCCCTTATCATAGTCCCACCTGTCTGAGCTGCATTCTTTCACTGCAGGCATCTTTCAAACCTTCAGCCATTTGCCACTAGTTACAGCCTCAAAATACTCTAACTGCCTGGTCTGAGCACAAAACTACAGGAACATCCTAACAATTTTAAGCACATTACAAAGGACAGAAAGTGACCTGTTACTGTCCAATCTCTCACAACTGGACAAAAGACACTTGCGTTTCTCTGGGCTGTAAGCCACAGATGGCAAACGTGACAGCAGAGAACTAATCCCAGTCTATATGATGGGCAACATTTTCACTGTGCAGCAATCATGAGCCCCCTGCTGTGTGACTTGTATCCTGAAGTATGACTGCTGAAGTTTATGCAACTGGACAGACAGATGGTGCTTTGTTGACATGATGAGGGTCTTTGTGTTGGAACAGTGTTTAAAGGCTTCAAAGAAAAAATGAAAGGCAACTATTAAAAGTCACTCTTGTCGGTCGGGAGGACCTTTATGTACAAAGTGATGGGTTTGTGGCTTGTGGTTTCTCAGATGATGTGTTAAGAGTTACTCGCCCTGCCATGGTATTAAGCCATCCGTCGTGGTTTAGACTACACAGGAAAGCCTGCAGATCGAGGAAGTGAGAGCAAAAGAGAGTCTGCTTTATGATTCTTCTATGTGCCATCCAATATTTTCAGTCCCACCACCTGGGAAGCTACTGACTGCTGGAAGTGTGGATCACCACAGCAAGACAGCAAAGACATCAAACATGCAGGAGTGGAAAGCCAGACGGAGAGGAGACGTAGAGAAAGAATGAGAGAAGTACCAACAACAAAAGAGAACAATAGAGAGCAACTATGTGAGAGAAAGCAGGATTTAAAAAGCAGGAGCTGGGCATGTGAAGACTAAATATAGATCAAAGGTCCCAGAAAGAAAAGAAAAAGGAAGGGCTCCTTTGTACACTAACATCATGTGATAGATGCCATTTTTGCTATTTGCATCAGTAAATCTTCCAGCTGATTAAGAAAGCCTAGTGCTTCAATTATTGCCCTCTTGCTTTTATCCCCCCCATTAAGTATGTACATTCTTTATGATTTCTTCTCACAGCCATGCTAATGCACTGGGCTAACATCAAGTTAATTTAACATTTGCATTTAAACATCAACAACTGAATTCATACAGTAGGAGCAGCGCAGTTCATCACTAGTAGCTAGTAATTCAGTTACTCACTAGTAATTCACTAGTTCACAGGACCCATATAATGGGAAACCAACTTTTCCTCTTATGTAGTAAGCTCCAAAATTCACTCCTGAGTCCATGTAGTGCATATATGGACACTAAACTATTTAGTTTAGCCTATTTTTATGTTGTGTGATGTCACAGGAACCGGTGTATTTACATATCAACTGTGTCCAAAGAAAGTTTTTTTCTGATTTTAATTTTTTTTACCTCAGATCACAGCAGCTGTCCTTTACATTGTTTGAAATGTCATGATGAATGGACCAATAGAAATGCTCCAAAATCTCATCTACTTCCATTAAAAGTTACGCATATATTGCCTTCTCCTGTAAAGTTACCATTTTAGAGATCCTTAGTGTCTTCTTGGACGGCATCAATAGTGGGAGCCTTAAGTGGGAATTGGGAAGTTTCCCATTTTCAAAAGGGTCAAAAATCTATTTGAACAGCCATCTAACTTATAATTCCCATTTGGGAAGTCCAAGTAAGGACTTCAAAGCATTAACCCTTCCAAGTTGTGGTTCTATGACATCACCTCAAAGTGGCGACAGCCATAGAACAAGAAATCATAGCGTGTTTATATCTATATTCAGCCTTTTGAGTTCATGTTTGCTTAGAATACACTATTTTCATATATCAGTAAATACAGAGGGACCCTCGTATAGTTGCAAGGTTAATTTGTTCTGTGCAAGATTTTTAATCAAATGCACAGTCATGTCATTATTGTTGCTATATTAACAGTGAATTGCCATTGAATGAACAAATTAATCAAACTGATGCTTTTTAACAATTTTAAAAAGCCTTTTATGTGCCCAAAGCAGCTTTTCCGAGTTGATATTTACATTCTCAGATGAGAAGTACACTCAGAAAATGATTTATGGCCATCATAAAAATTAAGCAAATATTTTACATAAAAATAAAAAATATACTTATTTATATTCATTAGAAGCAACCCAACTGATTTAACTGAATTGTATAAGACCTGTTAGATTTTTCCATCTTTAAATCTTATTATGGGGCAGTGCTTATGTGCAATAGTAACAGGAAACACCTCATCAACCAGGGAATTGCTTCAGCTGGCATGGTGGACATGAAATGGCTCGGTTTTTAGAGTCTCCTGCCATGCTTTGTTACACAGTACAACTGCAACGAAATAGTGATGCACATTAACTTAATTTGTTTTTGACCTTGTATTAAAATTTCATTTTGCTTATTTTGAGAGATACTGTGGACAACACCTGCGAACTAGCTATCTATCATGTTAACAATAGGAGTGATTTATTGTGATGTATAATATATAAAGACATATTCTATTAATATTCAAATCAACAGTTTTTGTGACTGTAAGTGACCTCGAAATATTATCATGACATGAAGTGACTGATAGCGTTAGCTGGCTAACTGGCATGATGGTTAGCATGAGAGCTGCACCTAGATAGGAATGTCGCACACATAAACTTTAATTAGTAGTTCAACTGTGAGTGAATAGAAATTCTAAACCAGGGAATTTGATCACAGCTGAAATATATAAAGTTCTGTTTATTTCTTTCTCATTACACTTTAAAGTTGCATGTGTCTGGTAATGAGCCTCAGCAAATACGGTTTAATCCAGTTTGGACTACAATAAAAGTTTTAACTTTTGGGCTTAAATATTTGTTTGAGTGTAGGAAGCTAGGAACAAAGCTGAAAAGTCTAAGTTCCTAGTTATCATGAATGCAACAATATACCTATTCAGCTTACAGCAGTTTAGCTCCAGCCACTCATGCTGAAGTTATAAAGAGTGTTTTAGCCCAGACTGTTTTTTGAATGAGGTGAAATACCCAGCAACCACTCAGAACAGAGATCATTTAAATATTACAATCTTAAAAGCACAGAGGTAAAAAAAGCCTGTTTAATACTAAGGGAAAATGGTCACATTTTAAATAAATGCTTACAGTTACCGTAATGTCATAAGAAAAAAATGTAATCTTATACAAATGTAGGATATTGGTCCTTTAATCAAATACCCTTCCCCTGAATAAGGGCTTTAGTATAATTATCAAGTTCAGGTTATGGATGACAGTTTGCGTGTACTACACATCTGCAAAAAACCCCACAAATGTTTGTGCATTTACAGAAGCAGGGTGCAGCACGCATTTCCATTAAGCTAAATACATGTATTGTGCATGAAGACCTAATCCTAACCACTATAGAAGCGACTGCCCTATTTCTTTGTAAAATTAGAGTGAAAATCAATAAAAAAAAGCAAGTCACATTAGCATCATGGATACAATAGCGACATTACCGCATGGAGTGCAGCAGTCAGAATAGTGCCAGTTCCTTTTGGTGGAGACGACCGTCGAACTAGGCGTCTGCTGCTGTTATTCAACCAGTCAAACAAAAGCTGTTGAATTCAGACAGCTTTTATGTAAGCTGTTATATAACAGGGCACAATGCTTCAAGTAAACACTTTAGTTGACTGATTTCAAAGTTGAATCACTAATCAAATACTTCTACTGTCATCTCTGTTTCACACTTGCACCTGCTGGTAGATTACTGCAAATCTCTGGAGTGATTAAACTGTTCAGGCAGTAATTTTAAAGGTCTTAAAAAGGTATATAATTCTTGAGCATGTGATTCGCAATAATATCAACAAACAGGATAATACCCAGGGGAACAAAGGCCATTATTAATTATATATCAGTCGAGAGGAAATTTAATATCGGACGAGGTTTATTTCCAGTTTTTCACCAGAGTGAATATTAAAAAAAAAAAGTAATGAAATTATTCATCATGGTTCAGGATTGCAGACGTCAACTAAAAGAGGCCATTAAAAGGCCTTCAGCACATATGCTGGATAATTGATAAAGATTTATTAACAATGTACTATATATTCATGAAACTTTTACGCAGCCCTCATCAAACATTTAACTATGTTATAAGTTGCAATGATGGCTAAAATTGCTTCTGGAACAAGTAACACGTTTACAAGCTGAAACAGAAGTAGCAATCAAATATGAGAAACTGCTCAAAGAGCTGCCTGACTAGTTTAAATCAATTTCAGAAAACTATCATTCATTTGTTGTCAATCATTAGTTTTAAGTATAACAATAATTTAAACTGCTCGTCATCATTTCTGTAACAAAACTTTATATCTAAGAAATTAAGGAAAAAACTTCATCAACTTTGCATTAACACAATGAGATTTGGATCATTTTTATGGTTTATGCTCAGTCAGTTTAAAGTACTCATATTTGCAAATAGTGTGAAAGCATAAAAAGTGGGGGAGAAAGGGAGTTACAAAGTGCTGATACAACAGCAACAACTGCATTTTATCCTGATCTGTTTTGAGCTCTAGAAAGGCTCTCACTGAGTGAAATGGGCAGCACTGGAGATGGAAGGAAACAGCTGAAAGAAACTTAATAATAAAAAAGAGGAAGGAGACTTAACACCGGCTAAAGCTCAGTGGTTACCAACCCTGGTACCTTCCAGCGCCTAGCTCCAATCACATTTTACCACATCTGCTCCAGCTAAATAACATCTTCAGGAATCTGTGACTGGCTGGATCAGATGCTTTACTGTTATGCTGCCTTCAAGTCATATTGGAAATGTCGAATGAATAAGATGAGCACACTTTCACCACAACATTGTGAGTTTTGGTGACTCCCGACTTTCTGAGCTGAAAGTTATTCAGAAGCCATGCATGAGCTCTGTGAGCTAAATTATTTTTTAAACATCTTATTCTGTTTCAAACATGAAAAAACTACCCATGACCCTGAGGGAGAAGGCTTAGAAAATGGATGGATGGATGGATGGATGAAAAAACTAATAGGTGCATATGCAGTGCAATGGCTGTAACTGGAAAATACTTTACTCATCCACTGCGCATCCTCTCTTCTTTATTTTGATACAGTGATGCAAAATAAACTCTCTGTTTTATTTGAAAAACAAAAGTAAAAAAAAAAAGATTCCTAGCACATTGATTTTTTTTTATGTCCAAACCCAGTTGAAAGCATATCACACTGCTTTAGCAGTATATCAAAACACAGGGGTACTGCTGAAAGTACTATTGGATGAACTAGGATAAACCTCTATGACCTAATATGCCCATGTGAACTTTAGTATGGTCAGTGGATTACAAAAGGAGCTGTGGGCTGTGGCACTGTTGTGCTGGACATGGCATATATAACAGAGAAAATTACACTTCCACTTAAATGAAAAAAAAGTGAGTCAACAAAATAGTGATGGTGTAATATACACTATATATCCAAAAGTATCAAAATAATCCCTCTAATTTGTGAATTCAGCTGCTTTAAGATGCACCTACTGCTGACACAGGTGTTCACTTGTGCACCGACAGCTTGCATAATCTCCACAGAAAAGCACTGTCAATAGAATCGGATGTTCTGGAGCAGCCACACAAAAGCCTAAGATCACCATGCTGAATGCCAGGCATCAGCTATAGGGGTATAAAGCCACCTAGCTGGGATGTAGAGCTGCGTTCTCTGGAATGATGAAGCTCATCGAAGCCATCCAATACTTTTGGGATGAAAACTAATCATCCAATATCAGTATTTGACCTCACTAATGCTCTTGTGGCTGAATGCAATCAAACCCTCACAGCAATGTTCCAACATCATAAAGACTTCCAAGAAGAGTAGAGACTGTTACTGCAGTTAAAGGGGGGTGGGGGGGGGGCAAACGTTCTATAATATCCTTGATTTTAGAAGAAAGACTGGATGATGAAGTGCCTACAAACCTGGGGTAATATATTTATGCAAAAATTACACCCATATTTGAATGTAAAATAAAGCAAATTACATAGGAAAGTGGAAAAGCAATGCAAAGGAACCAAGTTTGAACCTGATATCTCGGGGTAAGCATAAAAATATTAACGTGATGAAACTGCTGTATGTAAGAATGTTGTAAGATTTAATAATAAAAGAACTGGGAAGCTTTGAAACACCCACTGAGTTTAAACTCTAGTGGACCTCTTCAATTATTCAATGATCTGCTGGAGTGCTTCCAAACATCTTGGACAACTATCTATGCAATAAAATTATGCAAATGTTACATATTCCAGTCTTGTGCATGCCAACTCAACAACGCTGAGAATGAACGCTTTTGTACTTGAAGAGCATATTTTGACCCTGGTTAATGGCACAGTAAGGCTGCTGGCAGTGCCGCTGCAGAAGAGGGGAACCCTCCTCCGCTAGTCTAGGTCTCTCTCCCTCACTCTCTCCATGCTCCATTTCTCTGGCATCCCTTTGTTCACTGTGAGCCCAGACTAACTACCAAGCTGCAGCCAATCCCTTTGGCAAGGTCCAAAACTTCAAATAGAGCTGTGCAAGACAGGTCATCCCTATAATGTGTGTGTGTGTGTGTGTGTGTGGGTGGGTGTATTTGTGTGTGTTTGTGTGTGTGTGTGTGCATGTGTGTGTGGTGTGTTCTGGGTGCAGGAGGCACTCCTAATCCAGCCCTGAAGTGACCCACTCTACAGAGCCTGCAGGTGATAATCTTAATCCAGCTCCTGAACGGGTGGCAACGTGATAAGATTCAGCTGTGCTCAGTGAAGGCTCAAGTGGACGTTCTGTAACGTTCTTTGATGCACTAGACAACAGGATTGCACAGGTGTGGTAGTGCATATTTATAGTGCAGTACACTTTTTTTCTAAGGGCAGAGCAGGAGACGATGGAAAGTATGTGCGAATATATAAAGGAGCAAAAAAGCAAAACACAGAAGGTCTGTCCTCCTAATGCTGGCCTTACACCAAACGGCTTTTCAAGTGATTTCACTGTCGCAGACAAATATCAATGTCAGAATGAAATCATGAGAGTCTTGCTAGAGTTGCGTCACACTTGTGTCATCTCGATCGTTTAGCGTGAGATGATCAGGACAGCGGTCTCAAGTCAGTCTTTTTCTCATCTTGACACTGAGACAAAATCAACCGTGTTTAATGTTATCGTAAGTTTTAAGTGTTGGCTCATGCAAATAGTGACGTGCCAGGGATATGTGTGGGTATAAATCACTACCACTTTAATACGATAATCATATTAACCCAAATGTAAACTCCCTGTTTTAATATTTCAGTTTCACTGAGCCTGTAACAGTAATGTAAGGAAATGTGTAGAGAACGTATTTTGTTTGTTTAGTTCATAACACCCAATCAACAATGCTGAATCGCTGCATGTTGCATTGATGTGGTCTTTATATCAAATTAGAAAGAAAATTAAAAAGATTCTGGGTGATGATCTCCCAGAGTATATAATTCTACAGTGTACTGGGAAAAGCCCCTGATCTTTACATGCCCAGGCAATGTGTCTTCCCATCTGTACCACTATAAACTGGAAGGAAAAAGTGTTTATATGCTTGGAAATTTCCACCAGGTGCAAGATAGGGAATAATCTAGAAAATCTAATTGCAGTCTTGTAAACAGTGAAACCCCAAGATTCCTAGTCTTTGCAAAATCATAGTCTGGAACTAAAAAAAAACTACACTGTCTTTAGATGTGAGAGAGTGTCAGACTTCAGTTTTTCTTCTGGTGTACGGTAAGCATTAGTCAACGAGTCGAGTAGTCAGTCGTAGCATTATTGGCCGACTAAGATTGTGTCAGTCAGCTGCATTCATTTATTTCCTATTTGGACAGCAAATCAAAGCCTGAACCTGACCTGTACTCGTGACTTTAAGACTCAACCTGTCCCAAACTGACCCGACAGCATCCACCCTTCTCTAACCAACCACAGCCTCACTGTGTTAGGGTTCCTCTCACTCTCGCTGCTACTGCACTTTGGGCGAGCTTAACAAGCAAGAGGAAAAGATGTGCTGTGACTTTTCCACCAACCCAACACATCCCTCTCATCATTCATAGTGTAACTACAACTGACGCACTGCTGAACTTTATCTCGAGAGATTAAAATGAGTATGTAAAATCGCATAGACTCATCCCTTCAAATCAAAACAAATCGAATACGTAAAAGAATCACTCATTAGAAAACAAAACCAAGCCCAAACTAAGCCTGATGTACACTAAAAATCGGCCCAAAACTTGATATTTTGTTGGGCTAAAATGGATTTGGGTCAAGTAGCAGACCTCTAATTTGTAAGGAAGTATCCATAATTGTGGGCCAATGCTGATATCCAATATTTTACATTAACATGTTAATTAAATCTAGAAACTGGGGTACACCTATCTGGATTAGCATTACAGAGAAATATGACATTTATTTGCATAGTCCATCCATCCATCCATCCATCCATCCATCCATCCATCCATCATCTTCCGCTTCTCCGGGGTTCGGGTCGCGGGGGCAGCATCCTGAGCAATGAAGCCCAGACCTCCCTTTCCCCAGCCACTTCCTCTAGCTCCCTGGGAGGGATTCCGAGGCGCTCCCAGGCCAGCTGGGCGATATAGTCACGCCAGCGTGTCCTGGGTCTTCCCCGGGGTCTCCTCCCCGGTGGACTTGCCTGTGACACCTCCCAAGGGAGGCGTCCAGGAGGCATCCTAACAAGATGCCCGAACCACCTCAACTGGCTCCTCTCGACGTGAAGAAGCAGCGGCTCTACTCCGAGTCCCTCTCGGATGACCGAACTTCTCACCCTATCTCTAAGGGAGAGTCCAGCCACCCTGCGGAGGAAACTCATTTCAGCCGCTTGTATTCGCGATCTCGTTCTTTCGGTCATTACCCAAAGCTCATGACCATAGGTGAGGGTGGGAACATAGATCGACCAGTAAATCGAGAGCCTTGCCTTATGGCTCAGCTCTTTCTTTACCACAACAGACCGGTAAAGAGCCCGCATCACTGCTGACCCAGCACCAATCCGCCTGTCAATCTCCCGCTCCCTTGTACCATCACTCGTGAACAAGACCCCGAGATACTTAAACTCCTCCACTTGAGGCAAGAGCTCATCCCCGACCCAGAGAGGGCTCTCCACCCTTTCCCGCGTGAGAACCATGGCCTCGGATTTGGAGGTACTGATCCTCATCCCGGCCGCTTCACACTCGGCTGCAAACCGATCCAGTGAAAGCTGAAGTTCACGGCCTGATGTCCCCAATAGGACCACATCATCTGCGAACAGCAGCGATGTGACCCTGAGGTCACCAAACCGGACACCCTCCATCCCCTGACTGCGCCTAGAAATTCTATCCATAAAAATTATGAATAGAATCGGTGACAAAGGGCAGCCCTGACGGAGTCCAACTCTCACTGGGAAAAAGTCTGACTTACTGCCGGCCATGCGAACCAAGCTCCTGCTTTGTTTGTACAGGGCCTGAATGGCTCGTAGCAAAGAGCCATGTACCCCGTACTCCCGAAGCACCTCCCACAGAATACCCCGGGGAACACAGTCGAATGCCTTCTCCAAATCCACAAAGCACATGTGGACTGGTTGGGCAAACTCCCATGAACCCTCGAGAATCCTGGAGAGGGTAAAGAGTTGGTCCAGTGTTCCACGACCAGGGCGGAACCCGCACTGCTCCTCCTGGATCCGAGGTTCGACTATAAGCCGGACTCTCTTCTCCAGTACCCTTGCATAGACCTTACCAGGGAGGCTGAGGAGTGTGATTCCCCTGTAGTTGGAACACACCCTCCGGTCCCCCTTTTTAAAAAGAGGCACCACCACCCCAGTCTGCCAATCAAGTGGCACCACCCCCGATGTCCACGCAATGTTGAAAAGGCGTGTCAGCCAAGACAGCCCCACAACATCCAGAGCCTTGAGGAACTCGGGACGGATCTCATCCACCCCTGCAGCCCTGCCGCCAAGGAGCTTTTTAACTACCTTAGCGACTTCGGCCTCAGTAATGGACAAGCCTATCCCCGTGTCCCCAGACTCTGCCTCCTCACTGGAGAACGTGTCGGTGGGATTGAGAAGGTCCTCAAAGTATTCCTTCCACCGCCCAATGACGTCTTCAGTCGAAGTCAGCAGCACACCATCTCCACTATATACAGTGCTAGTGGCACACTGCTTTCCCCTTCTGAGTCGCCTGACAGTTTGCCAGAATCTTTTCGGAGCCGACTTAAAGTCACTTTCCAAGGCCTCACCGAACTCTTCCCACACCCGGGTTTTTGCCTTGGCAACGACTGAAGCCGCAGATCGCTTGGCCTGTCGATACCTGCCAGCTGCCTCTGGTGTCCTACAGGCCAACCATGTCCGGTAGGATTCCTTCTTCAGCTTGACGGCATCTCTCACCTGGGGTGTCCACCACCGGGTTCGAGGATTACCGCCCCGACAGGCACCAACTACCTTGCGACCACAGCTACAGTCAGCCGCTTCAACAATGGAGGAGCGGAACATGGCCCATTCTGAGTCAATGTCCCCCACCTCCCCCGATATCTGGTCAAAGTTCTGACGGAGGTGTGAGTTGAATATCAATCTGACAGGTTCTTCTGCCAGACGTTCCCAGCAAACCCTCACTATACGTTTGGGTTTGCCTGGTCTGACTGGCATCTTCCCCCACCACCTGATCCAACTCACCACCAGGTGGTGATCAGTTGACAGCTCAGCTCCTCTCTTTACCCGAGTGTCCAGTACACATGGCCGCAAGTCCGCTGACACGACTACAAAGTCAATCATTGAACTGCGGCCTAGGGTGTCCTGGTGCCATGTGCACTTATGGACATCCTTGTGTTCAAACATGGTGTTCGTTATGGACAAACTGCGGTTTGCACAGAAGTCCAAAAACTGAACACCACTCGGGTTCAGATCAGAGAGGCCATTCCTCCCAATCACACCACTCCAGGTCTTACTGTCATTGCCCACATGAGCGTTGAAGTCCCCCAGTAGGACAATCGAGTCTCCAGGAGGAGCACTTTCAAGCACCCCTTCCAAGGACTCTATGAAGGCTGGGTATTCTGAACTGCTGTTCGGTGCATAAGCACAGACAACAGTCAGGACCCGTTCCCCAACCCGAAGGCGTAGGGAAGCTACCCTCTCGTCCACCGGGGAAAACCCCAACATACAGGCGCCGAGTCGAGGGGCTATGAGAAAGCCCACACCTGCCCGCCGCCTCTCACCATGGGCAACTCCAGAAAAGAAAAAAGTCCAGCCCCTCTCAAGGAGATTGGACCCAGAGCCCAAGCTGTGTGTTGAGGTGAGCCCGACTATATCTAGTCGGTATCTCTCGACCTCGCGCACCAACTCGGGCTCCTTCCCCGCCAGTGAGGTAACGTTCCAAGTTCCAAAAGCCAGTTTCAGCAACCGAGGATCAGAACGCCAAGGCCCACGCCTTCGGACACTGCCCGATCCACAATGCACCGCACCCCTACTACTGCCCCTCCCATCGGTGGTGGGTCGATGGGAGGGGTATTTGCATAGTATTATGCAAATATAGTGAACCGGCATCACCTAAACATTTTGCTCTTTTGGAGTACAATAAATGTGTCTTAATATAACCTAATCATCTGTATGATGCCAACATTTTTAGTTTTTTTTACAATTACACTGTTAGAATAAAGTAAAATACTCTGCAGGTACATTTTAGTTCATCAAGGTATAAACAATCAAAATGTACAGTCAAAGGTATGTATAGCGGTGGTTTTAAGGTCTAGTTGTGCACTGTAAATACGTTTTTCCCAGTTAAAAAGTATGCATTTTCATAACCTAACAATTTAAAGCAGAACAGTAAAATAAAAAGTCTGGAGACGAGACAGGGTGTGTGGAGTCAATACAGTTTAAAAAATACAAATTCAACGGTACCTTTCAGGGGACCACCCCAGTGGCGGGAGGGGTACTGGCCCAGAGATGGTTTCATACCTTTATTTCTGAGATTGTTCGTTATCTGCCAATGTTCGTGTGATTACGATATCATTGTGCATCCCAATTAGTTTATCTTTTAACATTTGAATTATAACAACTGTAGATATTTCTGCAAATGCAGGTTTTAACTACATAGCTAGTTTATATTTAACCCCTTTAAATCTAAATCTTTTTTAGTTTTTCACTAAATAGATTTTTCATATACATTAATGATGTAATGTTCTACAAACTGCTGTGCACTGCAGAGCAACATTAAACAAAATGTCCAAAAACGCTGTGTGAGCACACTTTGAAATTTGTACAGACAAATTTCCAGCAAGGTGAAACATAAACTCTACAAATTGTGCTTTAACACAGGAAAACTGTGAACAATGTGCATGATGCTAAATTGAAGCTGGTTAAATTAGTTTGTTCTTAATAAGCCCATAGGTATGCTAATCCTGACAGCAATTTGTGTGCTGCGTTGCTTATTTAATTGATTCATTTGTTCGTTAGGAATAAATGTAAAACATTTTACATAATAATTACAGCGAAATTAAGCTTTCAGTTTAGGGGCAGAATCAAGGTCTATAGCCTAAGTGTTTCTACTGATATTTTACTTATGCGTTCATGTTTTCTGGGGGTGTAGAAACAAGTGTTTTGGTTGAAAATCAAGACTTTTGGTCTACTGAAAAATACTTAGTCAAGAGCAAGTGAGAGAGAGAAACATACAAGGGCAGAGAGAGGTGACTCCCTCAGTCCTCTCATTACTCTGCTGTCAAAACATGAAGAGAGTCAAAGAGAAACGATGCATCAGCATCCTCGCTTACCCTCATCTCTCCCTCTCTGCCTACACTGCTGCACTTTCTGTTCTTATATGCAGGCTGATGGGCTGGATAATGCTCTCATGTAGTAAGAAGGGATTTTTTAAAAGCATAATTAGTGTGCTAAGTCAGTTTGGCATAGTTTTTCAGTCAAAATGTGTTACATCTTATTTAGCTTTGCACTGGAGCTACAAGGCTAAGGTAGCTAACAGGTAACGGAAGCTTAGTACAGTGCAAACAACATGTCACTTGCATTGAGTTGCTATAATAATTGTAAATAGACTTGTTTGTGTGGTTTCTGGCACTGTATGACATTCTGTTATTTATAAAAATGGACAAAAGTACAAACAAAATTCAGGATTTAAAAGTGAAGCTACAACCCCAATTCCAATGAAGTTGGGACGTTGTGTAAAACATAAATAAAAACAGAATATGATGATTTGCAAATCCTTTTCAACCTGTATTCTACTGAATACACTAAAAAGACAAGATATTTAATGTTCAAACAGATAAACTTTGCTGTTTTTTGCAAATATTCACTCATTTTGAATTTGATGCCTGCAACACGTTCCAAAGAAGTTGGGACAGGGGTGTGTTTACCATTGTGTTACATCACCTTTCCTTTTAACAACACTCAGTAAGCGTTTGGGAACTGAGGACACTAATTGTTGAAGCTTTGTAGGTGGAATTCTTTCCCATTCTTGCTTGATGTATAACTTCAGTTGCTCAACAGTCCGGGGTCTCCGTCGTCATATTTTGCACTTCATAATGAGCCACACATTTTCAATGGGAGACAGGTCTGGACTGCAGGCAGGCCAGTCTAGTACTCGCACTCTTTTACTACGAAGCCACGCTGTTGTAACACGTGCAGAATGTGGCTTGGCATTGTCTTGCTGAAATAAGCAGGACGTCCCTGAAAAAGACGTTGCTTGGATGGCAGCATATGTTGCTCCAAAACCTGTATGTACCCTTCAGCATTAATGGTGCCTTCACAGATGTGCAAGTTACCCATGCCATGGGCACTAACACACCCCCATACCATCAGAGAGGCTGGCTTTTGAACTTTGCGCTGATAACAATCCGGACAGTCCTTTTCCTCTTTAGCCCGGAGGACACAACGTCCATGATTTCCAAAAACAATTTGAAATGTGGACTTGTCAGACCGCAGGACACTTTTCCACTTTGCGTCAGTCCATCTCAGATGAGCTCGGGCCCAGAGAAACGGGCGGCGTTTCTGGGTGTTGTTGATATATGGCTTTCGCTTTGCATGGCAGAGTTTAACTTGCACTTGTAGATGGAGCGACGAACTGTGTTCACTGACAGTGGTTTTCTTCCTCAGGTGTTCCTGAGCCCATGTGGTAATATCCGTTACAGAATGATGTGGGTTTTTAATGCATTGCCACCTGAGGAATCGAAGGTCACGGGCATTCAATGTTGGGTTTCTGCCTTGCCGCTTACTTGCAGGGATTTCTCCAGATTCTCTGAATCTTTTGATGATATTATGGACTGTAGATGATGAAATCCCTAAATTCCTTGCAATTGCACGTTGAGAAACGTTGTTCTTAAACTGTTGCACTATTTGCTCACGCAGTTGTTCACAAAGTGGTGAACCTTGCCCCATCCTTGCTTGTGAAAGACTGAGCCTTTCAGGGATGCTCCCCTTATACCCAATCATGACACTGTTTCCAATTAACCTCTTCACCTGTGGAATGTTCCAAACTGGTGTTTTTTGAGCATTCCTCAACATTCCCAGTCTTTTGTTGCCCCCGTCCCAATTTCTTTGCAACGTGTTGCAGGCATCAAAATGAGTGAATATTTGCAAAAAACAATAAAGTTTATCCATTTGAACATTAAATATCTTGTTGTTGTAGTGTATTCAATTGAACATAGGTTGAAAAGGATTTGCAAATCATTGTATTCTGTTTTTATTTATGTTTTACACAATGTCCCAACTTCATTGGAATTGGGTTTTACTACAGTTTTTAGCCATACTTTTGTTAATTTCTAACAAACATTAAATAGTATATAATTTGTATGTCATAAACCACATATAGGCCAGTTTGAGATTACATCTGGGCACAATTGGAGGCAAGTGCGTATGATTTAACATGCAGTTTGCTCTATGCTCACTTGTAGTTATGAATATTCAATATTTGTTAGTCATGTTAGCCTCATACCTGCATTGCTAAACCTGAAGAAGCAAACTTAGGCTAGGCTTAGTCAAGGTCGACTTGGATTGACGTAAAAGTCGCGTGAATTCCGATCTGGCTGTTCAGAGTCACACTGCCTCAGATCGGATACGGATCAGATTTCAGTACCTTATGAAAGCGTCAAATCAGAATTGAAAATGTGTGCGTTTTTGCTGTTTACACAGTCACACAGATGACACATCTGTGTCACATATGAAGAAAAAGATCCCATTTGGGCCACTTCTACCCACTGTGTAAACGTAGCTTTAGGACACCAACATGTCTCGGCTGAATAAATTTAAGATATGGGGCCAAAAGACCACTATAAATGTATTTTGATTTGGCCAAAAGAATAAAAACCCAGAGCAATGTTGGTGATTATTGCTATATTATCAGTTAAATTGCACTACGATGGATCTGTTTACACTGTATTTTAAGGGTTGATGTACCAAATGTACTCATTTTGTATATAAAAGCTCATTGTTCCACTATGTGCAACAGTTCTATGCAGCATCCTATTCTATTTTTCTACACTGGCTGGTGTTGTGAAGGCTAAAGTGGGAAATATCATAAGCTGTTGGTTGCTGCATAGAGAGCGGAGGGTAGAGGAATGAATTCACTTACAGCTTCCGAACTTGAGGGGACAGGCATGAGCATCCATAGGGAAATCTTCCAGCTGCATTGGACATTCAGCAGAAATAGTCAGCCTAGAAAGGAAAGGATAATCATTACCAGTTCAGTCATCATAAGTAAAGCTACAATTATGAATGAGTTTCAGTACTGTTAACATCAACCATGTTTCATTTTAGAATAAAACTCCTAATGTTTAATTCTAAGATGATGGAGCAACATTTGTATTGACTAAAGCTACAAAGTGTCAGAGGATTTAAATGTCTCTACTGAATGCTTTCGGATGTAAGATTGGGCTGTGCACATTCTAAGCTTTGTTACAGCAAACCGCAACCACTGTGATAATGATGACGATGATCATCATGGTGGGCCCTCTGTAATCCATTCTCAGAAAGAGGGGTAATCCCGCTCTGTAAATGAAACTGCTCTCTGGAAGAGCTCTGGTTCTGTGCGTGCGGATTCCAAAGTGTATTTATAGAACAAGGGTGCCACCATGCTACAACAAGTGAGAACGCTGCCAAAGAGCTGTGGCAAATCACTGCAATATCAGGCCCAGCTTATGACCACATACACATACACACAAACACACACAGGCACATACATCACAAAGCCCTATATTCCATCTTCTCTGTTATCACTGTCTTTCTTTCCATAACGCTTTGAAGAATACAGTTTGGTGTGAAGAGAAGGATCTGTTATGGAGAAACAGTGCCACCTGCTGGACGATTAGAAGCATGTTTAAATAAAGAGATAAATGAAAACATTTTTTCTTTCCTGTCTGGGATTATAGGACACATAATAACCATTCATATCCATATAAAAATGACAACAGGATCAGGCTTGTGCAATGGCCATCCCAGTCTCTCACTTAACTCCACCAAAACATACAGGCTGAGATTAAGTGAAGTCATACAAGCAAAGCTGAATGACTCTATAGGATCTGGATAGATTTTGCATGAAAGGAAGGTTGCACAAGTATTAAACACAAGGGTGCCAATTACTGGCATTTGTTTGAGAAAAACTTACTATTGTAAGCAATAATGAGCTGTCCTCCTCTAACTAGCCAAACTGCAGCAAATACTAGAACTGAACCTGAAAATGAAAATCTTTTAAATACATACAATCTAATGCAAAAGTCTGGACACCTTAAGTTACATTGCATGTTTTGTTAATGCATATTAAAGTAAAAATATTTTAAACTTCTCTACAGGGGAAAAAAACTACTTTTCTGAAAAAAAAGTGCTTAATTTCTAATTATTTGCTAAATTTAACATGCTGGAAAAAATATATACATAAAATATGCCAATCGATTCAACAAATAAATAGAAATTAAGCACTAAAATGTACAGAAAATCTCTCCACTTAGCATCTGTGAGTCATACAGAGGCGACTGAGAGCAGACTGCAGTAGCTCTGCAGTGGCTTCATCTGCTGTCCTGCAGCCCCATCTAGTGGGCCCTACAGTAAATGCCAGCCCTCACTTTCATCACAAGATCTGCCATATTATTGTTAGATGAGCCTGGCCATTAGACATCATTCATCGAGCACTCATTACTGTTACAGAGCGTTTCCATACTCCTTAAAAGTCCTGGGACTCCTTGTGTGCCTTGGTGCTGAGATTGCCAACCTACTGTGAATTACAAAGGCTTCCTTCTGGCTTTCTGAGACTGAAGCAAGTATCATAATGGCACTTAGCGCATGCTGATTAGCCTGCTGAGATTTACAACGTCTTAATGGAATTCTTTTTCAACCGATGTTCATTTAAGATCAATGTCTTCTGCTTGAGTAAGGTAGCAGCAAAGCCATTAAGGAGAAAGAAAGAAGTTAATGGCAAGCAAGGACGGGCTATAGAATGACTGCCAGTGTGGGTTAGTTTTAATCCAATGGAGGAATAAAAACAATAGAAAGACTTCACAGCCTCCAAAAATGTTATGAACAAACATGATGTTTATCAGTTTGGCCTTAGACTGAAACTATAAGAGAAAGATCAACATTCACACACACACACACACACACACACACACTCACACAAACACACACACACATTTTCTAAGCCACTTCTCCCTCAGGGTCGTTGGGGGGGGGGTGCTGGAAGCTCAACATTCAGTGAGGTAGAAAAAAAAACATCATGACTAACTACTTCCATGCCATTGTCATCTAGAGAGAAGCAGTAAAAGGTTATGAGACTAGATTTGTTGGGTATTAGCTTGATCTAATGCTGAAACATTAAATCTGTGAAAGCTACCTTTCTAGTGAGGAAACCTATTAAAGGAAAAAATACATCTATCAACCAAAGTCTCCAAAACTACAAATAGATACCACCCCCATGGCAACAAACTCTGTGGAAGGTGTGCCAGAAGAAAGCCACTGTTGCTAAGTCATGCAAATATAAGTGCCAGGAGTTAGGTGAAGCTCACTGGAACAGGGTTCTACAGTCAGACGAGAGAAAAGTAGAACTTCCAGGAATAAATCATTGTCATAAAGAATGTGGTCATACAACCTTATTCCCAGGGTGAAGTATGGTGGTGGATCTATTAAGGTGTAGGACTGTTAAGACACATGGCATCAAGGACTCCTTCAAACACAAGCAGAGTTTTGAACAAAAACAGGCTGCCTATGCCAGGAAGCTAAGACAGGGCCTTCCAGCAGGACAATGCAATAGCCTTGAGACACTCCAACACATAAAATACATTTTCATTTATTTTTTAAACACATTCAGTCAGGAATGTTTTGAATTCATTGTTCCTGTGATATCACAATAACCAACTCAGTTACGTACAGTTTATCCACCTATTCAGCAGTTTAGCTCCCAATAAGGTTATTCACATTGACTTCACAATGAAGTTGTAAGGTGTGTTTCAGCTCTGAGTGCACAGTACAGGGCAGTCAGTCAGAACAGAGCTCATTTTGTTTATATCAATGACAGTTACAGAAACAGCATGTGCAATTTAAGGGATAATGAATAATATACCCACACTAACATTATAAGCGAACATCTTCATAAAAAATAAATTGCAGGAAGAATGTAGAATTTGGTGCCTTTAAATTGGAGTTCATTATTTTTTGTGGAATTTTCTTTTTGCATTCACAGACTTCTATTACTTTTATACCATAATAACAACTCAATAGTTTTGCATTGTTTTGTATTTAGTTACTAAATGCACCTTCTGATCACTGTAAATCAGTGAGTCATATTTTCAATGTAAGATCAGGCTGATAAACAAAAGCTTTTTTTTGCTCCTCTTTACCCAGGGTGCCAATAATTCTAGAGGGCACTGTAAACGCTTTAAATTTATTCTACAACTGTGAGAGGGGTCTTGGTGAGTGTGTGGCAGATGAGTGGGCCTCACACTGAGAATCCTGAGAAAGTGTATAATTATTGGAGTGGGATGCATTGAGATCTGCCTACTAAGTGTATAATTTACAGTGCAAGGTCGTCCCCTCTGAAGGTCAAATGATGGGTTGCCGTACTGGAAGAGTGAATGACCTGTACGAACAGGCAGAGCCAAAAAATCACACACACTAGTGCAAAGAGCACTAATCTTTCCCTGTGGCAGAGGAGGAAAGTAATGAGATCTGATCACTGAGCCCTCTGAATTTAACCTTCAGTTCACCAGAGCACCACACACTAACCTTATGTGCTCAATGTGGCAAGATTTAGTGCGACCATACACAGCAGAAGTCACAAAGCTACACTTTCACAACATCTCACCTATAAGTAACTGCATTATATCAGTGCATATATATATATATATATATATATATATATATATATATATATGTGTGTGTGTGTGTGTGTGTGTGTGTGTGTGTGTGTGTGTTTGTGTGTGTGTGTGTGTGTGTGTGTGTGTGTGTATGCAAGTCAGTGTAAACAGACTTCTTTCCAAGTGATCTGGGCTGTTTCTGTTAGTTCATTCTTCATGAAATATGAAATTCACACAATGTAAAGGATAAAATGGATTTTCACATTATGTCAAAAATTGAGAAATGTCAAAATGGAGATAGAAGGTTTTCTTCTGACAACAGTGATATACACCGACAGGCATAACATTATGAGCACCTCCTTGTTTCTACGCTCACTGTGCACTTTGTAGTTCTAGTTACAGACTGTAGTCCATCTGTTTCTCTGATACTTTGTTAGCCCCCTTTTACCTTGTTCTTCAGTGGCCAGGACCTCCATGCACCCTCACAGAGCACTATTTGGGTGGTTTATCATTCTCAGCACTGCAGTAACACCAGCGTGTTGGTGGTGTGTTAGTGTGTGTTACGCTGGTCTGAGTGGATCAGACACAATGAGTGTAGAAACAAGGAGGTGGTCATAATGTTACGCCTGATCGGGGTGTGTGTGTGTGTATATATGAAATGAGAACTTATGAAATGAGAACATCTTTAAAGTCCACTGCACTTAGGATTTGTGCTCAGTTTTGCTGGATGCAAATGGTTTGAAGTGGCTATGATTTACAAAAGTGTGAAGGTGAATGGAACACATTTTGCCTAAGTTAAGGGTGTCATTTTGAGTCATTCTAAAGCTGTTATTAGATGGTGTATAGTTAGATTCCTCTTATGTCTCTGTCTTTTTTTGTTATTTGTTTATTGATCATAATTACAAAAAAATAGAACAAAAAAAGGAGAAACAACAACAACAAAAAAGATCCAATCTGGCTATTATACGTAATCTACTGGCAAGGTTTCCTCAGTATTTTCTGTCTCATTATCTAAAATCTACTGTTATAGCAGGAGGTTACATCAACATCTACACACACTGGTCACTTTCCTATGTACTCCTACCCTGTATTTGAACTGCCTTCATTACCAGGATCAGGTGTGTGATTTGGGTTGGAGCTAGACTCTTCATTGTGGTACATTTCTGGGAACAGGATTGATCACCCCTGCTCTACATAGTTTGGGCCCAATCCCATTTCTTATTTTTACCTATACCTCTTGTTATCAAACTGAGTTACAAGGGGTAGTGGTTGAAATCCTCCCCTACGAAAAGGGGACAACCCGCAAATAAAAAAGAACATTACTTCATTAACAGGCTACTAGTGGTGCTCTATAGGTTACCCTGCATGTCCGCAGTGATAGCAATGGAGCGGTAAATTTCAGCAACCTCACTGCTGGACTTTAGTTAAATTTATGGAATGATATGCCTTCAAAGAGGGGGATGTGACACATGTTATTATCACCCACCCCAAATTCTTCAGTGACATGAAGCTGATTTGCTATTTCTTAGCTTCTTGTTCTAATTTTCCCATTCCGCCTTAAACGGGGCAGCAGTTCTAATGCCTGATGTGCAAGAATGTACAGTATCTCACAAAAGTGTGTACACCTCTCACCTTTCTGGAAATATTTTATTATATCTTTTCATGGGACAACACTATAGAAATAAAACTTGGATGTAACTTCAAGTAGCACACAGCCATTAATGTCTAAATAGCTGGCAACATAAGTGAGTACACCTCACAGTGAACATGCCCAAATTGTGCTCAAAGTGTCAATATTTTGTGTGACCATCATTATTATCTAGCACTGCCTTAACCCTCTTGCGCATGGAATTCACCAGAGCTGCACAGGTTGCTACTGGAATCCTCTTCCACTCCTCCATGATGACATCACGGAGCTGGTGGATGTTAGACATCTTACGTTCCTCCTTCTTCCACTTAAGGATGCCCCACAGGTGCTCAACTGGGTTTAAGTCTGGAGACATACTTGGCCAATCCATCACCTTTACCTTCAGCAAGGCAGTTGCCATCTTGGAGGTGTGTTTGTGGTCATTATTGTGTTGGAAAACTGCCATTCGATGCAGTTTCCGAAGGGAGGGGATCATGCTCTGCTTCAGAATGTCACAGTACATGTCGGAATTCATGTTTACTTCAATGAACCGCAACTCTGCAGATCCAGACCATGATGCTGCCACCACCCAAGCTTGACTGTAGGCAAGAGACAGTTGTCTTGGTACTCCTCACCAGGGTGCCGCCACACATGCTGGAGACCATCTGAGCCAAACAAGTTTATCTTGGTCTCGTCAGACCACAGGACATGGTTCCAGTAATCCATGTTCTTAGACTGCTTGTCTTCAGCAGACTGTTTGCGGGTTTTCTTGTGCATCAGCTTCAGAAGACGTTTCTTTCTGGGATGACGGCCATGCAGACGGTCTGAGCACTGACAGGCTGACCTCCCTCTTCTTCAACCTCTGCAGCAATGCTGGCAGCACTCATGCATCTATTTTTCGAAGCCAACCTCTGGATATGACCCTGAACATGTGGACTTCTTTGGTCGACCCTGGCGAGGCCTGTTCCGAGTGGAACCTGTCCTGGAAAATCACTGTATGGCCTTGGCCATCGTGCTGTAGCTCAGTTTCAGGGTGTTAGCAATCTTCTTATAGCCTAGGCGTCTTTGTGGAGAGCAACAATTCTATTTCTCACATCCTCAGAGAGTTCTTTGCCCTGAGGTGCCATGTTGAATATCCAGTGGCCAGTATGAGCAAATTGTACCCAAAAAACCAAATTTAACAGCAATGCTCCCCATTCACACCTGGAACCTTGTAACTGTAATGAGTCACATGACACCAGGGAGGGACAATGACACAATTGGGCACAATTTGGAAATGTCCACTGTGAGGTGTACTCACTTTGCCAGCTATTTAGACATTAATGGCTGTGTGTTGAGTATTTTCAGAAGACAGTAAATCTTTAGTGCTATACAAGCTGCACACTGACTACTTTAAGTTACATCCAAGTTTCATTTCTATAATATTGTCCTATGAAAAGATATAATAAAATATTTGAAGAAATGTGAGAGGTGTACTCACTTTTGTGAGATACTGTAACTGCTGTACCATTTAAGGTAGCACGGTAAATTTAGCTAGCGAGCTACCAAGACAACAGCAAACTACTAGCGAGTTTTTATGTATATTATGAAGAAAAGGACCAGAATACATTAAAATGACATTAAACTAAGATAATACACAGGATAAATAATTTTTTAACAGAGAATATACTTTTTAAAATCTTTTTTTTAATCTTTTTTCTCTCTGTTTGGAGTGTTCCTCTGAAACCTCAGTTTTAAGGGCCATGTAGCCCTAACACTTTGCCTACCCCTCTAGCTCAACAAAAATCAAGACATCCCTTGAAAAGGGATTGGGCCAATTTGTTAGCCACTTTTTACACCGTTCATAAATTGTCAGGACCACCACTCAGCAGGTAGTGCATCATTCTCAACACTGTAGTGACACTGACATGGAGGTGGCGTGTTATTGTTTGTTGTGCTTGTATGAGTTGATCAGTGCTGCTAGAGTGTTTAAACTCTGTATACACTTACTGTCCACTCTATTAGAAACACTTACCTTCTTGGTTAGAGATTACAGCTTATCTGTTGCTGCACAGTTTGTATTGGTCATTCTTTAGTCTTTCATCATAGGATGCTGCACAAAGGACGCTATTGGCCGGATATTTTTGGTAGGTGGATTATTCTCAGTCCAGCTGCAACAGTGAGGTGTGTGCATGACACACACCACAGCACACACTCTCACAAACATATCACTACCATGTCAGTGTCACAGGCCAAATAATATCTCAGTGGATGGTCCTGTGGGGGAACTGACCGTTGAACCGTGTAAAGTGTAAATTATGCAAAAAAGCAGATGGACAGATGAATACAATGTGTAAATGTAGGACTCATAAGCAAAAGTTTGATGTGTCAAATTACACATTTTGTTGATTTTCTAAATGAAAATAAGTTAACACATCCTCTACAGAGAACACACAGGGGCAAGAGCTTTTGCACAGACCACATTTTATGTTGGCGTCCATGTTAAATTCAGCAAATAAACAGTGACAGTGCATTAAAATGTGCAGAAGTGTGCTCTCTGTAGAGGGTGTGTTAACTTATTTTCACTTAACAAATCAACTAATTTTTTTATTTGACCAATGACGCCAAAATTTTGCATATACAGTTAACAATATTATGTCTAAAAATTAGACCTCTACGCATGTTGGTTAATATTTATCCATTGGCTGATGATGTTTATAGGTATATCTGTTCTTACTGGATAATGTATCAATGGGTTTGTAAGCATCAACTAACGGATGAGTGTCTTAAGTATTAACTAATAAGACCAGAGCTATATTACTGTATAAAAAACACTTTCCACAGCAGCTGTCTCACAAATTCAGCTGAAAGAGAGCGGGAATTGGCTGTTTCTGGTACATCTCTCCTTTGTTCGGTCTCCTAACCTGCTTTTTAACTCTAATAAAAGCCTATAGACTGTGTTCCACTTTTAGAATGTGGGTGGTGAAGTGTTCTGGCCTGTTTTTGTGCCAGTGGAGGTGCTCTGGCGCTCTGTACTCTCAGAGCAGTGCTGGCACACAGGCCTTGTGCATGAAGCCCATGAGCAAGCTCCTTCCCTCAAAACACTCCTCACATCTTTCCCTGAAGAGTGGAACAAATAATATGTAATGGCCTGCACTGAAACTGTATCTCTGGGCTGAGCTACTGTAGATGAGTTATCAAATATCACCTCCTAAATGACTGTGACTGTTTCCTCTCTCAGATCCATTAATATCTGAGTGAGCAGCTTTTTCTCCAGAGTGGATGATGACGTCTAATAAACAAGAACAAATGATTGCATTAATGACTTGATGGCTGTGTTATAAGATGTTGATTTCTTCTAGATTTACATAATAGTTTGGAACTGTTATAAGGCAAAAAAAAGAAATAATACTATATTATACTACTTTTTCTCAAATGTTCTACACAGTTTAATGTTTGTAATTACAAGACACCTTACCCTACAAAATTCTTGTCTCTAAATACGTAAATAATGTTGATAATATTAAACTGCAATAATCTGTGTCCCACACTTTAATTCCTCACTTTTGGAACTACGTAGCTTACATATCGCTGCTGTCGGGAGAAAAACTTGTATCTCCATTTTTGACATATTTCAGTTTTTAATATCAATTCAAAATGCCTGTTGGTCTTTACATTGTTTGTAAATTTCATGATGAATGGACCAAAAGAAACGACCCAAAATTGCTTGGAAAGACGTCTGGTTCCATTGACTTCCATTAAAAGTAAAGCAGGTTTTTTCCGTCTCCTGTAAAGTTACCATTTTGGAGATACGAGGTTTTCTTCTGACAACAGCGATATATTAGTTTCATAGTAATTACAGAACAATTCAGAGTAGTTGCGAAATTATAAGTCTTATAAGTTCTAACCATCTAATAAGCCTACAGTTTAAACAGATACCAGTTCTAGCCCATATTTCAGAGAGTATCTGATAAATACTGAGCATTATATCTGTGACATAATGTTGGATAAACTGCAGCGATGCTCCAGTTGCCAAAATGTGAGTGTTACTTACAATTAGATTGTTTCAAAAGAAACTTTAACATCCATAAATACTAAATAAATAGTCATTTCCTTCTGAAAATAGTTTCTGCCTAGTTTATGTTTACAATGCTGTGTAAGATTCCTTTTTGTGTCACTTTCAGAAAACAAAATGCAATAAAACCAAGCACCTAGGCATGCAGACTGCTTCTACAAACACTTGTGAAAGAATGGGTCGCACTCAGGAGTGAATTCCAGCATGGTACAGTTACAGGATGCCACCTGTGCCACAGGTCCAGTCGTGAAATTTCCTCGCTACTAAATATTCTACAGTCAACTGTCAGTGTGATTATAACAAAGTGGAAGCGATTGGGAACGACAGCAACTCAGCTACGAAGTGGTAGGCCATGTAAAATGATAGAGCAGGGTTAGAAGATGTGCAGAGGTCACCAACTTTCTTTCTGCAGAGTCAAACTCTACAGACCTCCAAACTTCATGTGGCCTTCAGATTAGCTCAAGAACAGTATAGAGAGCTTCATGCAATGGGCTTCCATCGCTGAGCAGCTGCGTCCAAGCCTTACATCACCAAGCACAATGCAAAGCATCAAAGGCAGTGGTGTAAAGCACCGCCACTGGACTCTAGAACAGCGCAGATGTGTTCTCTGGAGTGTCGAAACATGCTTCTCTGTCTGGCAATCCAATGGACGAGTCTGGGTTTGGCAGTTGCCAGGGGAACAGTACTTGTCTGATTGCCAAATTCACAGTTTGATGGAGGGGGGATTATGGTATAGGGTTGTTCTTCAGGAGTTTGGCTTGGCCCCTTAGTTCCACTGAAAGGAACTCATAATGCTTCAGCAGACCAAGAGATTTTGGACAATTTCATGCTCCCAACTTTGTGGGAACAGTTTGGGGATGGCCCCTTCCTGTTCCAACATGACTGTGCACCAATGCACAAAGCAAGGTCCATAAAGACATGGATGAGCTAGTTTAGTGTGAAAGAATTTGACTGGCCTGCACAGAGTCCTGACCTCAACCTGACAAAACACCTTTAGGATGAATCTCCACATAATGTAAAGGATCTAGGAAGAAACCTTGCATTTGTATAGAACCTTTTTTATGGTATTAGCTTCTTCACCCTCTACAAACCTGCCTGGCAGTACAGTGGAGGCTGTGATTGTCTGCTAATACAGCAGTGAACAGAGCAGGAGTTGAGCAGAAGAATGTTGCTGATGAAAGCAGGACGTGTGTGTTTCTGTATGTGTGTGTGTGTGTGTGTGTGTTTGTTTGTGTGTGTGAGAGAGAGAGAGAGAGAGAGAGAGAGAAAGAGAGAGTTTTTGGAAGTGTGTGCGTATATTTTTGTCTATATTTTTCTGTGTGTGTGTGTGTGTGTGTGTGTGTGTGTGTGTGTGTGTGTGTGTGTGTGTGTGTGTGTGTTTGTGTGTGTGTGTGTGTGTGTGTGTGTGTGCATGTGCGCCCTTAAAGTGCGGTTAATGGAGCAGACAGTCCACAGAGAAAAAACTCCACAACACAAGCGCAAAACATATACTCACACAAGCTTTTTATGTCTCTGCCGCTCTCTCTCCCTTTCTCTCTCTCTCTCTCTCTCTCTCTCTCTCTCCTTCTCTCTCTCTCTCTCCTTCTCTCTCTCTCTCTCTCCTTCTCTCTCTCTCTCTCTCTCTCTCTCTCTCCTTCTCCCTCTCTCTCCCTCTCTCTCTCTCCCTCTCCCTCTCTCTCCCTCTCTCTCTCTCCCTCTCTCTCTCCCTCTCTCTCTCCCTCTCTCTCTCCCTCTCTCTGTCCCTCTCTCTCAATTTGCCTAGCCTGCCATAAAACCATGAAAGACTGAGTCAACTGATAACAAAATAAAAAAGCAAAAATAACAGAATTTAAAAAAAGACTCTTTTCTTTAAAGGCTCCATACCATATTTGTCTTTTTGGACAATGACTATGTAATAAGCTCTGCACTTTACTCTGCCTCATTCAAAAAGCAGTGCAGGTTGAAACACTCCTTATAACTTCAACATGAATGGGCAAGCTAAAGTGCTGCTGACTTAATTGGTGGATGTATATAAATGTGTTGCTTTGCATGACATCACCAAAACAGTGAATTCAAAATAGATTTCATCAGCTTAATTTGCATATCACTGCTGTTTTTTTCAGTTTTTGACATAATTTGAAAATACCTTTTGCCTTTAACATTGTGTGTAAATTTCATGTTGAATAGACCAAAAAATGGCCCAAAATTACTTGGACAAAAAGTCTGGTTCCATTGACTTGCATTAAAAGTTACTTCTTTCCTTCTCCTGTAAAGTTACCATTTTGGAGATACGAGGTTTTGCTCTGACAGCAGTGATATATGGACCCCATGGAACAGTTTGTTTTGAAACTTTACCAATGTTTACACGCTACATCAAACTCTTATTTAAAAAAAAGTAGAAAGAAAGAAAATTCAGGTTTCCATGATATGGGTCCCTTTTTACTTCACATGGCCTGAATGTTAATCACTAAGGCTGATATGTTTGAGCACAAAAGCTTTGTATCATGCTCCCATGGGGTTCTTCACTGGTCTCACATGAGCACATGTCAGTATATGCATTATTAGCCATTTTAAACTCAAGGCTATTTCCACAATTAGCCTACATTCTCACAATGAAATTCAACCCTGTTGAAAAGAAAAGGCCATTATTCTAGTGCACTGCATCTGTTTCATTAACAATGGCAGACATAAGATCAAGCATAAGATCAAGTAATTGTGTTCATATACCGGTAAAGAGGCTAATATTTGCAGGTTTGTTATTTTAGGACACAGCCTACACAAGAAAAATTGCTGAGTCCTGGCTTTGAGGCCTTTAGTACGTTCTGTGCTATTCCCATATGTATTGCACAGTGTTAGAACTGAGAGCCAAAAGCGTATGTGCTAAACACATCTATCACATGAAGCTCTTTAAGGTCTAAAGAGGTGAAGGTTGGGAGAAAGAGAGATAGAGACAAAGAGAGAGGGTGCTTATCTATGACTATGCCAACTAAGCTGCCTGTGCATAGCCTGAGCAGAAAAAGCTCCTGTTCCACAGTGGTAAAGTAAAAAAAAATAAAATAAATAATTTATTTTAATAAGTTATTTTGCATTTTATGCTATACTGTTATCTATAAAATAGTATGTCATACAATGCCTTACTTAAAACTGTGTACATTTTTCGAATGAACAGTGTCTTTCAGGTCAATTTTAGCTGGACCAGTTGATGAGCTACAGGGGCAACTTACTAGATTGTAATATTTCAAATCCAAAAGAAAACTGTAACACCATCTGAAGCTCCTGACTAGCACTGATGCTGCTGTATTATCAGTTACAACAGAACTGGAAAGCACAGCTGTCGGCTTTGCAAACTTTTCTCGATGTAGAAGATTTTGTTCTTCTTAAACTGGGTTTGACAAGAATTACCGGCTTGCTCACTGATGACGCACATATTTATAGCATCCACTCCTTGGTTGATGCCAGACTAATGCATGCAGAGGAATGAGAGTGAAAAGCTTGGAGGTTTGTAATAATTTAATCCTGGGCTACTCCCAGTGCATTTCAAATATACAGGTATACTGGTATTGGTGGTACATCATTATATTATTGCCAGTATTGCTGGGTAACAAGCATTACATCCATGAAAACAGTTGTTGAAATTCTATTTCAAGGCTCCCTATGGAGTAATTTTGAAGCAAACAGAAAAACAGTCAATGTCAGGTTTCTAAATATGAGGAAAATAGGTAAGCGCAGGGCACGGCGTACTGCAGGGTGAAATGTAACAGGGATATTTTATGTAGTTACATAGGTTCAAGTAGAACATTATTTTCTTTATGTTCTTATATTTGTCCCATAGCAACATAATCTGCAATTTTTTTACAGAAACTTAACAGACATTCCATGAGATTCACCCTGAAGTCTGTTTTACCATGAAAACAACTTTTATCATCACAGGTTTATTTGATTACTGATTTGATGACTGACATCTATATTGTTTAAGTCACCCACTTGATGGCTGTAATATACCATCATTTTGTATAATGTAACACAGGGAACATTAGATTTGAACGCTAAATTTTGTTTATACTTAAATTCTACTTCTTAGTCAAAAATAAATAAGCCTTATTTGACACAGCCTCTTTTAACTAATCATATCTATGTAATTTTAAATATTTACGTTGGAACCTTTGGCTGGTTCAAACAATATATAAGAATATTTAATTATTTGTGCTTGCAACATTTTACCTGAATTTTCAGTGACTGTTACAATTAGCCCCTGCATCTTTCACAATTAATCCCACCATGGTATGGGGTAACATTAACTTTTGCACACACACTGCATTCAGCTGCACTATTCTCAAACAGAAGATGCCTGAAACAAGTTCACATTTGCATTTGCAGCAGAGAAATGTAGGTTGTGTATATAGCACATCAGCACAAACCAAAATATGTGTGGTTGTGCCACGATCTTTTCTGCTTCTGTTCCACACTGTGTTCAGAAAGCCTCACCTCATAGTGTAGAGCAGTGTGCCGTCGTCTTGCAGCCTCAGCAGTTTGTTGGGTGTGGTCATGTTGTGAGCAATGGATTTCTTGCCGTTCAAGAAGAAGGTGTCGGGGGTCCAGATGTTACTAGCCAGCAGGTTGTTCAGAGGCAGCATCCCCATGGGCCCCTTAAAGCGCAAGCGCTCGTCCTTCCAACTTTGGCGGAAAAACACATCAATTGTGTACTCCTGCGGAGGAAAGTAGACGCTAGCAATGGGGCATTTAGGGCACATCTTGAAGTGAGAACCAAATTACATGACATTGCTGAGCTGCTAAATATAGAAATGAGCAATGATACCACCATCCATCAGCTAATCCAGCAGCTGACCTAACACTTTGCAATGTGAAATGGAAATAAAAAACAATATTGGAGAGAAGTTGTGTGGCAAATGATGCTTTGGTGGGAGTGTGACGACAGAGGACTTGGTTGCCTGGAGTAAATTATGGACACAAATGATCTTTTTTTTATGACTGAAGGATAAGCTTACCATCTCAGTGTCCGACACAGGGCCAAAGCTGGTGACAAAGATGTTGGTCTTAATCTCTGTCACCTTTTCTGTAAGGTCACAAAGAGAAAGTCTTAGGGATCACCTTACACAGCCATATCCACAGTAATGAGCATCTACAGTGTTTATTTTATTCTGAAAGGACACAGATGAACACTAAGAGTGAATTTCACAGTATTCATTCTGACTAATTTTGATGTTTGAGCATCTGCAAGAGTTAATGAATGGCTATTCAGTTAACCAGGGACAAGGAAAGAGATGACATTTGGTATTTCAGTTCATTATATCTCTACATTACTTTTGTCAGACACAAAATTTGTGTTTCTAACTGGAGAAACGTTCAGTGACCAATTACTTACGCTATGATATTTTGATAGTTTGATACTAAAATTAATTATTACATGACCATTTTCCATCTTCTCTGCATGTAAAATTAAACAGACTGTTTTCAGTATTGAGCCTTTGTAACAGTAATTCTATATATTCTGGCTGCGGCTCATTCAAAAAGCAGTCAAGGCCGTCAACTGCGTCAAAAAGCAGTCAACTGCTCATGTTTTTCAACGTCACAAAAAAGTGATTACGAAAAGAACTGTTTTTGCAGCTTATTTTCCATATACGGACTGTATGGACTAAGCAACGAACCGCATGCTTAGAAACTGAAAGTGATTTTGACCGTTTGATTTCGTTTTCTATCTGTTGACTTTCCCTCTTTGGTACTTTTGCTGGTTACTTGGATTGCTTATTTGGATTTTTGGACTGAACTTGGACTACTCTTTAGCGTTTTGCCCCTTTTTGTTGACTTGGCTGCTAAGCAGACAAATAAATCGTCTAACCTCTTATCCGCTAGCGAATGGGTTTCTGTCAGAGCGTAACAGAGAGGTTATTTTGATAGTATCTGCATCAAACCCATAGATCAGCAGTCAAACAATGAAGCTTAAAAGATTTTATTAAATTAGAGTACTCTGGCCCTACAAGGCCTTGACAAAGGCAATAGCATTTGACTGGTTCTGAATTGTGGCATAAGAATAAGAATATCTGTAAAATAGCAATACCATGACGAAGACAACCGAATATCTGATGCAAAACGATCCTTCAAAACAGACTTCTTGGAAGCTGTTAAGGTTGCCATTTTTTTGCTGTGAATTAAGAGTTACATTAGAATCATCACCTAGTAAAAGCAAACCTGGACATAAATGTCAACATTAAAGAGAACAGACAACGTTTGTTCCACATAACTCCAAAAAGACATAATAATATGGAGGCACTATCAGAACATATGAATTTAACCCAAACAGAGCCTGAATTACATCTATTATCTTTTTCACTGGACAGTTTCATCAGAACGGCATGGTGTAAAATTCGATCTTGATGATTTGGGCCCTTTAACTCTACTAAAATGTAGATATTAGTCAAATGCAGATGCGCTGATCCTCCAGATTTCAGGGTTGCTACACAATTAAGTACATTTTAATACCTTCTTAAGAGCTCAACAAAGGAAAATAAGCTTCTCTCATAAATTTCTATCATGCAGCAGTGCTCATAGACTCAAGTATTTTTTAGAGAAACAGATTTAGAGAGCACTTCCAATATTCTTTTCCAGTGCCATTAACTGCTCTCTGTTTTTCTTGCAGTCTTTTCATGTTTGTTTGGCATTTATTTGTTATTTATTAGTCAGTTTCTGGCCACATGATGACTGTGAGCTGGACATTCATAGTTTGGAATTAGTTCAAATACAAACAATGACTCTTTTCAACTCAGGCTTTAGGCATTGTCTAAGAATTTTACACCTCCAACTGTGAAAAATAAATCATTTTCAAGAGCTATTTGAACCCACAACCTTTGGGTTCCTGGCTCTACACTCCCACCTCTAGGCTGCCAAGCACCCCAAATCTAGATCAAGACTTTCTAAGACTTCTTACGGATCTCCAGGAACCCTGGATTTAGCTGTGTAGTGAGTTTACTCGAATGGCTGTTGTTTACATGTCTTTCAGAACCTGAAATACATATAGAAATGTATTCCTGTATTTCCATATCAAAAGTAATACCGCATATAAAAAATGTCTTCTGAGGGTTTGCAATATTGATTGACTTGTTGCACGCTGAAGAAGAAATAAAATATTGATAAACACATTGAATACTGTAGTTCAAAGCTTCACGAAAAGCAGATTATGCGCAAACCGTTCGATTTTCATTTAAAAATTCAAACCTGACGGTATTTATAAAGGATGAATAAACCTGAGCATAAGTGAACAGCAATGAATGCTCTCTCCTCATAGAAGAACCACCTCTGAAAGAGACAAATTCCTCAGCTCCAATTACAGCTTGCGTTTAAATCATGTCCAATGCCATCTTTTGTCTACAATCGTCACACAGCAACCGCTGGAGATGCGCGTCCTACTCTTCAACACTACTGCATGAATAGAGCAGGCCAGGGTCTCTCTCTCTCCCTCTCTCGCTCCATCTCTCTTTCTCTGCCATGGTTCAGTCCTCAGAGAACAATGAACCTTCCCCCTCTGAAAAGAGCGATCGCTTTTTCAAGGTCAGCATCCACACTTTCAGCTGCTCTCTCTCTTTCACTCACACGCTTTCTCTCTCTATCATGCACACATAGTCTATCTCTCTTGCTCAGGAACTCTTCGATTTGGAGCTCTGGCAAAAGTGCTTGAATTGCACGGAGGACCTCGACATTACAGTGTTGTGTGAAAACATCTCATCGGCTGGGATGAATAGAGAGTCATGTTTTTCTGCTCGGCCCTTTCTCCTCCATCTTCCCTCCCTTAAGCATACAATGAGAAGGCTTCATGGTCATATATCACCTCAGCATTCAAAAAGATTTTCACAAGGTACTGACTTGCTGCCTTATTGGCAGTGTACAGTACATAAGCAGATACATACTGTATAAAGGGAGCTCTAGTGTATACACTGTCAGAATAGAGTACTGCCAGGAAAATTTTACTTTCCCAAAGCACAAACAGCATAAATACAAATCAAATGCACAACATGGCTTTTAAGATATAATTAGCTACTTTACATTGGTTATAAAGGCACACTATTTTCACTTTCCCAGTGGGCATGTTTTTACCTTCTTCAACTTTTTTAAGTAGAGATATGAATTAAAAAGCCTAGAGAGAAGAAGGGGTGTATGGAACTAATGCAACTTGAAAAATGTAACTGAAATTAAATGCAATTATGTTTTCGAACTAACGGTACTGAATAGGTACCCTTGAGAGATTATTCAGTATTTGTCCGCTTAAAAAGTACAGTTTTTTAAAGTGTGCTCCAGCGGAGCGTAGTTGGTGTCTGTGCAGAATTTACCTCCCAGACCCGGTCGCAGCCTGTTATCATAGCCATCCAGCAGCCCGTCCAGGATGCGTGTGAAAACTGTGATGTTGTCATTTAGCTCTGCCTCATTAGGAGTCCCTGTGGCCGTCTGGCAGAAGCTGGATCAGAAAAACACACCGTCACACTGTAATCCACTTCAAGAACTGCACCCCTGGCATGGCACTAATGAACTCAATTTCATTTTAGGAATAAATCCTTCAATTCGTGTGTTTGTAAAACACAGAAGAGCAGTTTTGGTTCTGCACAGTAGTTCAAAAGTGAAGTCTGCAGATAAAATAGCAATTATTGATGAACAATGAAAAATGGCAAATATGTTAGGTTTGTGCATGCAGTGACCCCACATGGACCAGTGGTACGAACTCTAGTTCTGCTGTAGTTCTGTACCTGAGACGCCATGTGAAGGAGATGAAGACGGCAGTGACCCACACGCTTCTCATTGCGGCGCTGCAGTGTGCCTCATAGCCCATACCTGCAAAACAGAGCCAAGTGACTCACCACACTGGCAGCACAGCCAAACAGCTGAGGATGAGCACCAAAAAACAGATTATCAAACTGTACCAGCACTCGGAAACTAAACTATCCGCACTGCTGGCGTAGACTGATGCACAGCAACGAAGACCACAGCAGGGAAGAGAGTTTGAGGAGGAAGACGTGAACCCATGTCCAGGTTATGACATAAAAAGTAGAATTTTAGATATAGATAAATATAGTGTTTTATTATTATACGTATTTTATTAATAATAAAATGAATAATGGAATATATAATAATAAAGATAATTGCTGCTGTTATTGTTGTTATTATTATTGTTAGGCTTTTGTTTTTGTTGCTGCTGCTCAGTCATAATAAATAACGCCTCATCAGTTTCTACTCACGCAGGCGACCACCTCGGGTCACGGGCTGCTGTAGCTCAGCCACTGGACAACTACTTACAACATCAGCCCAGGACATAAGTACTGTAAGCCTAATGGCCATTAGTATGCCAGTCAGTAAGTCTGGAGTAAACAAAAGCTAGCATTTCAATGTCTACCCCACAGAAACCAAACAATCCCCTCATTACTGAATTAATCAGAGTGCAGCAGTAATCTGATAAACGATTAAGTAACACGGCTTTAAGACAATGTTCAGTATTCCACACAGTAACGTCTGCAGCAGCCTCTAATTGCTCTACACCGTCATTTACCGTCTCCCAGCGTCTTAAACTCAGTTTGCATCAGTTCTAGTTTTAAAGCTGCTGTGCTCCGCGGAGCAGCTGCAAGACCCAAACTGAATCCATTCACACTGAAAAAGCCATATGGATGCATGAAAGGAGCTCCGGCACTGAGGCTTTACCTGCTGGTGCAGCTGACGCCTTCCTGAGCCGTAGCGGATTCCTCCAGAAGTGGCCGCAGAGCCCGCAGTGTGGAGCCTCAGAGCTCCTCTCCGTCCTCCTCTCCTCTCTCCTCCTTCCTTCAGCACTCAGGACTGAGCAGCCGCTGCACACGAAACCCCTCTCGCCTTCCTCCCCATCACTCCCGCAACGCAGCACTGTTACGAGCACACACAGCACAAAAGCAGCGCGCGGTGCGGCAGTGCGCGCGTTCACACCCCGTCTAGCTGTTCCCGCTCTGCCTTTGTCTTTGTTTCACACATGCACCCCTTTCAACAGACCACCACTTTTCCCCCTCCTGAAATGTGACTGAACGCTGTTTTCCACTGGAGATCCCGCCAGGCTTTCTTTTCGCAGAGTACCAAGTTCCTCTTCTCATCGCTAGGCGGCGTGTGTCGTTTACAGCCCCGACTGCTGGACCCACTCCAGCCGCACTGGTTCTGGTTCGTACTGGGTATTGGAGTGAAAGCACATAAAGCGCGTCACCTCCTCCATAATTTCCCCCAGGTGGAGTAAGGACGGGAGGGAAGACGCGGAGGAACATGACTGTAAGCTGTTTTAGAGGATGGGGGGAAAACACAGTCGCCCTGGGGCTAAAAAATGCTAACGCACAACGTGTGGATTTCCCAACATTTCTGCTTATTCTGCGTTTTCCCACGCGCCAATCAGCAGCCTCCCCTGAGCCTGCAAAAACAGTATTAACACAGTCCGATTTCAACGGAATCTCCAATAAAGTCTGGCTTTATCTGCCCAGCGGTAACATGCTAGCAGTTTGTTGGCGTCAGTTCTGAGGTTTCCCTCATTAGCATTTTGCCTAGAGCTGCCACAGACTCACAGGGCACAAGTACTGTTGAGCTGAGCTGGAGAGGATTTACAGGGAAAGGGGCCAGGTGGACAGGGCTGTGGTATCAGGTCACGACAGTAGGCTGGATGATGGACAGGCCTGAGGCCCTTATACAGGATGGTTTGTGAGGGACAGAGCGGGTTTCTGCAGTGAAACGTGTGTGTGTGGTATTGAGTCTCTGTGTGTGGTTGCGTGTATGTGTTTGTGGAGGAGGGGTACCAGAGAGTAGTAATGAGCATAACCATCAGAGGGAACTCTAATCCCATTTTTTCTGATGCTCCCTGTCACTCTGCAGTGCTAGAACTCAGCCGGTAGATCAACACATAGTTGCCTACCTGTGATCCAGTGTCACACACAGAGGGAACTAGATAACTGAGGGGCAGCGCAAAGGGAAAAAAGACCTTTATTTAAGTTACACACAATTCTATGCGCTCTATGTCTAATTCAGAGTAGTTTGATGTAAAATGGTTTACTGTAGAGAAACTTGAGGTAGTGGAATGAATCAGAGGGCCGTGATATAACACAAATAGCTAGTTTATTTACCATCAAAATGGCAGGAGTGCCTACATATGTCTTCTGAGTTTTTGTATGTAATGTTGATGAGGGTATAATAGTCTCAAATCTGAAAAAAAGAAAAGTTTTCTTTGGGGATGTTGTCTTATAAGGCCCTACTAGTACTTCCACATCATGAATGGGTTTAAAAAATATGTTTTAGGGCATAACCTCATCTCAAAACTATCATAAAGGAAGCGTATTCATAATTTGAACCCATACTTTCTTTAGTCAAGATCAGCTACTGCTAGCAGTAACAGGGTTACAGCTGTCAGCTAATGTTGACTAAACAACAGACCGATTTAAAACCAGTGAGTGATTCAAACCTATATAACCTGAAATTCATTACACATGCACAATTTGTGAAAATGGACAGTTCAGTAGCGGCCAGAAGGAGTGTGAACTATAAACCGTTGTTCTAAGCAAGTATGAAAAGACATATGTAGTTTGTGCCATATTGCTTTGTAAAGAAAAAATGGCTTTTACTGTGGCAAAATGATAATCAGGTGTATGTCATGTCAGAGGAGCAGTGCCGTGCTGTTATTCGACAGGGGATCTGAGGTGTTTATCTGCTGAGCTGATATGTCTGGACTGTGGTTCATTTTTGGAATGTTTGTGTCTGAATGCTGTTTGACTTTATTGATGCAAAACCCCAGAGGCCTCATCACAAGAACAGCTGTGACAGTCCACCTGTGCCATGTGAGTTCCAGATCAGCCTGATCCTGCACGTCTGTCTGTGCATGTGTGCGTTTGTTAATCAGAGCTTGAATACGAGAGCGTGGAGTTAATGGGGTGCCACCGAGCCTCAGTCATGCTTATTTGAACTGGGTGTAGTTCAGTATTACAGTAGCAGAATTATTATTTGTTGAACTCCCTACCACCCCACCCAAAAAACACCAAGTGTTATTTTCTCTGAAATGACTACTGGCCCGCGATATGATGACTTTTGCCTCTCGTTCCCTCAAACATACTGTGGCAGGAAATCGTTATCAGGCTCCAGTAGTCGTTCTATTAGAAACGTGCACGTTCATTTCTAGACAATGACAGCCAAATGAACATGTAGTGTGGGGAGAACTGTTTAAGAAAGAATTTGCACACATAAGTCAACATGCAGACATATGTGAATAAAAAAAGTCATTGCTGTCATATTTTAATATAAGTGTAACTTTAATATAAGACTAACTGTTAAAGGGGAATTTACACACAACTCTATATGTCACCTTTAAACAATACAAACAGTAGTTGGTTTCATGTGAAACTGCATTGCAGAGAAATTTACTGACTTGGAATTTTTACAGTGGTGGTCATAGGACCCACTTGGAGTCAACGTGAATGTAGTAATTTTGATTACAAAAACAACTTGTAAACATACATAAGAGTTTTTATATTCAATATTGCCAATGGTTAAATAGTGACAAATCCTAAAAAAGTTTTCTTTGGACACTGTTTTGCCTTACAATGCCCTACATGTACCTGACCACCATGAAAGCCTTTTTAAATATGTCTTAGGCCAAAATCACTAAGTTATTGTAAAACAGGGTCTGAAGCATCAAACAATATATCCCTAACCATAAAAAACTATGCTTTCTTAAACTCTTCAAATGCCTGGTTCCTATCACCACCAAGGTTTAAAATCTGGACTTGGCAGCGTTTTTCTATAAAAGACCATTTCCCATCAGGCCAGACTGAAGGACTTTGTTTGCATCTTAATCATTTAATTATGCAGGCGTTTTAAAGAATCAATGGAGTTCCCCTTTAACTAGTTAACAATGGTACTTACTGTCATGTAAGAGTGATTTGTAATGTTTCATTCCTTTGTGTTTTTCAGGAATGCGGTGGATGGAAATAAAAAGCTTTTTGCAATCTATGACACGAGGTAAGCAATTAATCTTCATAATCGTATGTGCAAACGTGCACTATGAATAAAGCAGACAAGCCTGTGGGTTAGTGTATTCGTTGAGCATCCTCATGTACTGCACCTGCCTAGCCATCTGCCTGACTCTTTGCAGCCGCCTGAATCCCTTAAAGGTTTCAATAGCTATTGCGAGAGACTTGGAACAAGCTCGTCTCAATCTAAAACAAATCAGGCCTCCAATGTCAGCAGCGTACATGCATTATTCATTCGGTTCCGCACAATATTCGCTTTATCCACAGGATCTATTTATCTGTGTCCATTCAATCTGGGAGGATATCTGCTGCATCTGCAACTTGACATAAATGGAAAGCAAAACCTTTTCAGGGGAAGCTGGCGCTGCCGTGTGTTCACTCTCCCCCAGTGATGTTGTACTACTTTTCCCCTTCAGTGGATTAGAGACAGCATAGATAGCAACACTGCGTACCCCTCGTGGGAGGAATTAAATATAGTGACGCAAAATGCCATATAAGCATGTGTGATGTGTTCTGCCACGGGATCAGGAGGCACAACAGATCAGACACCCTTGGACCTGGAGACGCTGGCCATAGAGACGGAGATGGGACTGAAGGTCCTGGGTCCACCCACAGCCTATTTGGTTGACTAGCATCGCTTTAAATGCTTTAACAGCATTTGGCTCGCTGTATGACTGTGACTTGGTGCCATTTGCTCAGCCCACACTCCCAGGAACCTTTGCTTTTTCAGACAGATCATGGTGCGTGAGTGGGCTGCTTTGTTTGGATGATGACTCGTGGGCGTGTGTGGGTATGTGCTGCGGAGAAAGCACCCAACGCGTGTTTTTCCCTCTTTGAAAGGACTGATTTTTTGCAAAATGGCTACGCTGCTAGGAGCAAAAGCACTGCCTCCATATATGTGTGGAAAAAGCAAGTGGCATTCTATGAATTTGGTTGCCTTTGTTTAGTAACCACATTTGCCCCCACTACCACTTTTACAACCAAAAGGATTTGAGCTTAGCATGAAGGCAGATTACTCTAACAGTCATATGGGCTCTAATTTTATAAATGATTGACATAACAAAACATGCAGACCTTCCACTAGCATGTAATGGAATGCACTGTCAATATTCATAAATTCTTCGATCCTACTCTTTAAAATTAAATATTCCTAAGTGTTTCTCACTTTGGATGTTAAAAAAACAACTTTTATATGAAGTTGAAGTTCTTTAAACTTTAAAATGATGATTTGCACTCTTGCTAGGGTTAATAGCCCTTCAAAGAACAATCCATTGAATGTTTTTTTTGAAAATCAAAGATTTTTTGTGTGGTTGCAGACACATCTGTTTTTGAGAACTGTGATATCTTCTGGGTCAGTAGATTTACCAAGCCTCCAATGAAGCGATCTAACCCATTAACATTAGCG